>NW_020291681.1:0-267200 GCF_003184785.1 Aspergillus japonicus CBS 114.51
GGGGGGGGGGGGGGGGGGATTATGTTCGGCATGGAGACATCAGGGCCGACAATCGACCGTACCAGCAACAGCCGAGTGACTACCTATTGGTTAATAGGCCGGGAAGCCGGGCAGGTGTGCCAGCCTCGACGATCAAAGGGATGGGTTCCCATCCGGTGAAGACATATCTACTGGACAATGGCTGAAGGTATTCTTGCGGGTAGTAGATAGAGCGACTGGTGCACTAGTCGTTCCTAACTAGGTGGATCGCCCTTATATGCCACGGAAAGATCTGTGACACAGGTAGCCTGTAGATAAAGGTTGTGGCTGTAGCTGAGAGAGCCACGGAACGCCGTGGGAAGCAACAGAAAGTTATAGTCACTTAGCTGATGCAGTGCCTGGTAGGACACAACTAGAAGCAAAAAGAGAAATAGCTACCGATCCATCCAAAAACAGCAGAATCAAATAACATGTTATGAAGTTCAACACTATTGCAGAGCCCGTAAACTAGCCGAGCTGGATTCCATGGCAATGTTCTTTTATCCAAGAAGACCCACTGAGCATAGTTCGGTAGCTGTAGCATTTAAGTACACTGTATACTTTTTTTGCGCGGTGCACCATATCAAGGAGTAAACAAATCACGATTAACAACATATAAGGGCTTGACGCCCGGTGAGGTTAGTGCCATGGGCGGTCATCTGGAGAGAACTCACTGAGGCTTGCAGGAAGACTAGAAGACGAAGCCACGTTTAGCCCTGCCATTGAAGTCTCTGGAATTCTGTTATAGGGAAAGAATTTGAAGGCTTCCGAGCTGATTTAACCACTTCCAGTACCGGTTCCAGTACTGGTGCTGCCGGTTCCCGTGCTAGTAGTGCCAGTTCCGGTGCTGGGAGTGCCGGTTCCAGTACTAGTGCTGCCAGTGCTGCCAGTTCCAGTACTGTTACTGCCGGTGCCCGTGCTGATCCCGCCAGTCCCAGTACTATTGCCAATACCTCCACTATTCGGGGCAGAAACAATAGCGTTGGTAACCTCCTCGGGGCTATCGCCAGCATCAGCAGCTTTGGTAGCAGCCGTAGCGGCGCCATTCCATCCACCACCCCCAGCGGCGGCGACCGCAACAGCAACAGCAGCGGTAATGTCTCCATTCGCCCCAGAGGCAGCAGCAACAGCAGCAGCGGCCGCAGCAGCGGCATTAGCTCCATCAGCCCCATCGGAGGCGGCGGACGCAGCGGCGGCGGCGGCAGCACTCCCTCCACCCGCGGAGGAGGCGACAGTAGCACAGGCTTCGGCGACAGCCTTCCCATCTCCGCCACCCGACGCGGCGGCAGCAGCAGCGGCAACAACAGCGACATCCGTTCCATTGCCCCCAGCGGAGGCGGCGGCAGCCGCAGCAGCAGCCGCAACACCCCCTCCGCAGGAGGTGACGGCAGCAGCAGCGGCGGCGGAGGCGGTATCCGCTCCACTAGCACCCGAGGCGGCAGCGGCGGCAGCAGCAGCAACGGCGGCGGTATTCCATCCGCTTGCACCTGCGGAGGCGGCCGCTGAGGCGGCGGCGGCAGCATCACTTCCTCCGCCTGCGGCGGCGTCGGCCGCAGCTGCAGCTTCAGCGACGTCCCCTCCATTCGCACCGGAGGCGGCCGCGGCGGCGGCGGCAGCAACGACCCCGACATCCTTCGCGCTACCCCCGCCGGCGGCGGCCGCTGCGGCAGCAACCGCGGCAGCTTGGGCATCCTTTCCTCCACCTGAGGCGGCGGCTTTTGCGGCGGCGGCGGCGGCGTCCTTTCCACTGCCGCCGGAGATGGCGATGGCGATGGCGACGTTGACGACGATGGTGGGTGGGCCAGGCGGGGTGTGAGGGATAGGGACCGGGCTCGGGGTGCTAGTCGTGCCAGGTGTGCTTGGAGTAGGAGTAGTGGACGAGGTGCTATTCTGGCCAGGCGAGCTGGGGGTAGAAGATGAAGAAGTGCCAGTCCTACCGCCGCTGATGGTAGAGGAAGAGGTAGTCAAACTCGCGGTGCTTGTCAGGCTGGGCGAAGTGGTAGTAGGAGAAGAAGTGCCAGTCGGGCCTTGCCTGGTAGTAGTAATAGTAGGCAACGAGTCAGTGATACCAGGGGCGCTAGTTGGCCTAGGCAAGCCGGTACCAGGAGAGGCGGTCTCCTGTCTCTCTTTCAGAGCAGGAGGGTCGGGTTCCGGGTTTGCAACTGGGTTTGCTACTGCGGACAGCAGCAGCACGCTGAGGACATAGAGTGAGGACTTCATGTTGAAGATGATTGAGGACTTTGTTTGCGTTGTTACAATCTTGATTGCCGTAGGTCACAGGAGGGTTATTTGCATAGCTTTTATATTGACACGCAGCGCGTTGCAATATGTCATTCTGGCCAAAGATATCCATCCAACAGGTCTAGAATCGAAGAAAAGTCTAAATGCAGATGTCTCGCATGTTCTACAGGTTTCTTGGCAGACGACACGATATACGATATGATATACGACGCGACACTCGACACTGTATACAACACGATATAGACACGATGTTTAACATCATAACCCGTGGGTCTTGGCCTTAGAAGGTCTCTTCCACAGTGTTCTAAGCCACCCTTCAGTTTCTATGAGCCACTCTTGATCATACGGATACGAAAGTCAGTCAATTTGTATAGGGTCCATGTTACATCGTATCAGGCTGAGCAAACAAAGAAAGATGTATTAAACGCGATCTGGGGTTCTAGCTTGCTTCCGAAAACAGTGGAGAAACGGTCGAGAACAAGAGATCGACCGGTGTGGGGCCGCTGAAGACCAATCTTTCGGGCTTGAGAGTCTGAACAGCTAAGGCTATGTCTACGTTACCATGGGTCGGGTGCTGGGGTGAACCAAGATAACCTTAATTCTTGACACGAGGCTTACGATGTCACGACCATGGAAGTGGATGGGCTGGTTGTTCCAGGTTGTTGTGGCGCCATGTGTAATATAATCAAGCACGCCATACCTGGACTCTGTATAGTTACTGGCATATGTATATTTCCTATCCTACGATTCAAGAGGATCTATTCCCGATCGCCATCAAGCCGATGTAGAGACAATTCGCGCATTGATAAAGCCCTTAGCTAGGATTCGGATAGTGGAATCATTGGTACTGGACCGACCATTACTTTGCATGTCAGGGGGAATCCAGACTGTTCCATACGGGATGTTCCAGATCTGGCCGTCTCACGCTACCATGAAAGGCTGGCCAGGTCGAAAATACCCCCACTGGTTCGCAACATCTAAGGACACGGTGTGCGGTGATACGACCTCGTCTGCATCACCACCCCACAGTATACTAGATCACCCATGCTGCTTGCGGGAAGCATCCAGCGTAGTGGTAAGCCCTGCGACCCACCTAAGCTGCGCGACGCATTGCCAACGTGGGAACACCGAAATCACGTCACGGTTGGGGTCGAGCTCGTGCCTCGAAACCGAGAATTCGCATCTTCCTCGATGAGCCAGCCCCCGGTTATGTTGTTTCTTAAAATAGTCCCGACGAGGATTGGGGGGCAGGTGTGGCTCGACTCACTCATGTTGCAATAGTCAGTGGTCCGCGCAGCGCACTTTCGAGGAACCATTGAGGATGAGGGCTTGGAATATGCGACGCCGCTTTGGCGTCGAATCAAGGTTGTTCTGCACCGAATGAACCGTGCCCCGTTCCGCAATGCCGGGTACATCAACAATCACATGATCATCAAGATCGAAATTGTTCTTTCAATGGCTTCATGCATTCGGAGATTGGAAATCGAGTATGTGGAATGTTTCTCGACGAGCACATTTGGAATAGAGCGGAGGTGTAAGGGTGGACAGTAAATATCCCAATTAAATAGTATGATTCTCTAGGGAAGTGAATGAAGCAATTATATACAACGAAGAGAAAGCCCGTCCCTCTTGTTCTGAGCGTAGTCCACAAGGGACAGAAAAAGTGATTAAAAGAATCCATATTGAAGAGAACCCACATCCATGTGCACACCAGAGAGAAACAGAAATTAAGAAGTCGGGCACACCGTCGTCGTCGTCTTCACGACCACCGTCTTCGTCGTTGTGAACGGGATATGGTTCGTCGTGGTGGCCGTGTACACGGTCTGGACGGCGGCAGCAGCAGCAGGAGCCGCTGCTGCGTTTGCATCGGAGGCAGTAATAGTGGTAGTGGCGAGAGGGGCAGAATGGGTGATGGTGCGGGTGTTGAATTGCGTGTGCGTTTGGGTTTGGGTTTGTGTTTCGGTTTCGGTTTCGGTGGCAGTTGTGGTGGCAGTTGTGGTGGCAGTGCTGGTGACCGTGGCAGTGCTGGTGACCGTGCTGGGGGCAGGTGGGTTTACTGCTGGGGCTGCTTGAAGCGCGACTTGGGTGTTAGTGGCTGTGGCAGTGGTAGTGCTAGTGGTGGTGACGGTGGTCGTCGCGGTGGAAGTGGAAGTCAGGACGGCAGTTGAGGTGGTAGTTACAGTAGCAGTGGTGGTCGTCGTGGCAGCGGCGGCGTTGACAGCGGGAGCGTTGGCGGCGTTGGTGGCGCCGGTGGAGCTGCTGCCGGAGCCGCTGGTTGGGATGCACATGCAGCCTCTGTGACGTTTGTTAGTCTGATTCTCATCCCGAGTATGAATCTGGGGTAGAGGGTGCTTACGGCAAGGCCTGCCCGAGGAGCTCGAGGCCCAGGAGTTGCAGGGAGGGGGTGTTCTCGCTAGCGCACATGCCGGATTGGAAGCCCTGGGCGATACACTGTTGATTCTGGCGGTTAGTAATGCGATACCCGGTGGGTGAGAGGGGTGGTGGTAAAAAACAGGGTCGACTTGCCTGGACGATACAGACATTGGCGTCGCAAGATCGCTTGGCGATGCTACCGTGTGAGGGCAATGCGAGGGCGGTGTAGCTGCTGCATGCGAGCAGAAGAGTTACAAATGAGGTGCGCATGTTGGTGTTTGGGTTGTTGGGTTCTCCAAAAGGTGTTCGCGTGGACAATGGCGAGTTGAGGTTGATTATGGTATTGGTGATAGGAAAGTTGTTAGGCGTAGTTCTGGGTTGTACAAACTCAAGCCGGGGAATCTAAGCATTTAAATCTTCTTTTTCAGCAATCTGGTAATGCTTAGACTGGACTCAAGCCTTTGCGGCTACCGGGGTGGAATTCGAGAATGAGACATTTTGTATCGCCCGCTCACAACATCCGACCTAATTTGGGTGTATCTTTCTTTAGAAAGGAATGGGGGAATGCGTGGATCCTGAGATATAACCGTCCACCCCACGGGTGGCTTCGCGGTTGTTGCCTAGAAGACCAGGTGTCGAGAATGTGGAGGGTCAAGGGTACCCCAGGCAACGCCCATCTGTCAATCCATCGAGTATGTGTAAGTGGCGGAAAGACGGAGGTAATTGGCGGAAGGTTGAAGTTGGCTATTTGGGTTCGGTCAGGTACCCGACAGTTGGGCTCTCATCCCTTGCTTCATCCACAATGTCATTCTTCGTCTATCAATCATAACACACAACAGCGATCGCTTCTCTCCTGGACACTCAACTCAGAGTTTGATTTCCCCCTAAGCGTTGGCATCAGCGTATCCTTTACCATCAGGTCAATCAGTAAATTGGCCTTTCAATTTCTCCCTACTATGAACGAGATAGTGGTTGCCAGTATCGAGCGTTATGCGCCTGTTAACCATTCTAACCTCATCAATCCTACAAAATGTATATAGTGCAATGAATAATCGGAAAAAGTAGAATGCTGTTCACCAGACCTTATGACCGAAACAGGCAGGATGCCACAAGCAGTCGAATTTTGACAATAGCATCATCAAATGGTCGAACTCCTGCGGAAATGATCGAAAGGTCATACCAACCTAATCTCTAGTTTTCTCAAGAACATGGATTGGATGCTCTACAACCTTCAACTTTGTATACATATGACATAACCAACTCAATGGCCCTTAGGTTTATAGTACAGAAGCCTAATCATGACACTAGGTTTCCTACAATAACCGCCAAGACAAGGTATCTCGATTCAAGCGCGAGCACCGAAGACTCCAAGCTTGAAAATGACTTGGCGTTCGAAATCCGATGTGTACTGTGCCCTCTCTGGCCAGCTGAATTGCAACTTGTCAAAGACGTCACTTAGTGCTTTCACGCCAAAAGATTAGAATAATTGCTCAGATAACTATGCCTCTAAGTATTGACGGGGCTTTCTTAGATTAAATCTTCATCTTGCATCAGTTATCTAAACGCTTGTTAAACTATTGCGAATCGTTGTGTGAGTTTGCTGAGTTGTAATTCAGCGGACCAGCAGGTGTGAGCAGCGCTACCTTCGACGTCAAGTGATATGGCCGCTATTCCCCTTCACGGTAAGCATTCAACTGAGCAAACTTCCTGCGGTGGGTTATTGTAGGAGGTGCAGAATCATCACTTTGCGCAACAGATGCTAGTGCGAACAATGGACGTGTGGCAACTTGTTTCATTATCACCATGAGGGCGGATGAAGCTGGATATATAATCGCTACTCTTCAACTACTGAGCGAAGCCGGTACTAGGCAGTAGGTTGTAGTTGCCTTAATTATTACATAGGTATCTTTTCTACCTATATTTTGTTCATTATAAACCTGTAGAGGATCAATTTGCACCACATGTGAAACAATAAGAGGATTATCATCTATGAAGGTATAACGATGCCATTCAACGCTTCCGAGCTATCCGAAGCCCCCCGAGCCCTAGGTCGGTTCCTGCCGTGCGGGCGTGCCTGAGGCCCACGATTGGTGCAGCCGAGTAGGGCTAGTACTCTAGTCCCCCTACTAAGACTGTAGCATACAGAACTAGTCTCGCGTCAATCGACAAATCGAAATCGGCTTACGGGCCTCCCAGCTAGTGAGATTCCAGACCAGCCGCACAAGGTGGGCGAGGAAGAGAAAGGGGGTGACCGGATCCCGCGTTGGGGCAGTCAAATTGGTATGGGTACAAAGATACAGATCAAAAGACCTCACCCAGCTGTGCCGCTGCACCTTCCACATCTCAAAGGGCTTTGTCAAGCATTTCCCGCAGTTCGTCAGCAACATACCCCGGATTATCCTGCTGCACAAAGTGCCCGGCGCCCGGCGCCTGGAGCGGGCCCTTGCTCCGCTCCGCGTCGGTCAGCCTCGCCAACCCCTCATTAAACCGATGCCAGTAGGGGTTCATGTACACCTCCGTGAGCCGAGGCGGCGCCCCGCCCATCTTCTCGAACTCGACCTGAAACGCCTCGAACTCGTGGCCCACCACCGTCACCCAGGGCCCGCGACCGTCCGGGCCCAGCAATCCGGGCCCGTCGCTGTCCGGCAACAGCTGCGCCAGATTGCGTCGGCTGAGGCCCTCGCGGCTGCCGTTGCTGGGATGGAAGACCTTTTGCATGTAGGCTCGTGCGGCGCGGATCGCATCCGCGTCCACCCCGTCCGGCAAGCTGCGCGGGTCGAACCCGGCCGCGTCTGGGTCCGGGTAGATGGACACAAAGTCGGAGTTGGCGAGCACGCTGTCCAGGAATAAGAGCCCGGCGACGGTGCCGGGGTACTGCTGTGCATAGAGGCGGACGAGCGCGCCGCCGATCGAGTTCGATACCAGGATGAGCGGTAGTTCGCTGAGGTTGGAGACGCCCATCTTCTCCGTGGCGATTTGCGTGAGGAGCTGGTGCAAGTCATGAACCACGGTCAAGGTGTCGTGCCCGTGGGTGGGGTCCTCGGCGGTGCTGTCGTTAGGGTCGCGGTCGGTGGTTTGGCCCTGGCCGTACCGGTCGTAGGTCAGCATCGTTGGCAGGCCGACGGCCGGGGGCTGGGCCTGCAGGTGCGCGATGACGCCCTCCCAGGAGGTCTGCGGGAGTCCGAGGCCGTTGACGAAGACGACTAGAGCGGGTTTCTTGACGGTGTCCGCGGCGGGGTGGAAGCTGTAGCTGAGCTGAGCGGAGGGCTTGGTGGCCAGGGAGATGAATTGGTAGTGAGGCATGTTGGAGGATGAGTTGGTAATGGGCAAAACAGGGCGAGTAGAAAGATTAGAAGAGCAGGTCGAAGATGTTAGGGAGACTGGCAATAAAGGACAACTTATAGGCAGGCAGGCACAGGGCGCTATACAATAAGCGGGGACCACATCATGGGGCTAATGGTCTTAGCTTTCGGCCCGTCGGCTTATCGCGCCATAGCTGTGGACCCACAGCGGGTTAGACGTCGGATGAAATAGTCCATGGAGGATGAATACAGTCCCAACCTGTAGTACTGCAGTTGATCAAGATCACGTTAACGCTTCTGGTATCTCCGCATCCAGTCGTCATCCGAGCAAACTAGAGTTAAAAACCCTGTGGCCGTCATTCTTAACCTGTTCAAGATTGCCCTCACCTCCGGGATGAGCCTGCGCAAGCAGAGTCCCTATGCGATGACCATATTATCGAGAAACCAATCTGGCCAAGCACTGCAGAGGTCCCTCAAGATGTAAAAGCATCACGAAAATCCACCCCTAAGGCTGAAACACAAGGGGGTGTTACTCTCAACGCGTCGAACCTCCTCTCAACCAATCACAACGCCCCCTCTGTCGAGATGTCAACTGATCACGAAAAGCCACTTTTAGGGCTGTCCCACTGTTGATGAGAGCCTGGGACGTGTCGACAGGGGTTTGACGTGTCAGGGTCCAATCAGAGTGTCTGGCCTGGCGAGATATCAACTGATCACGAAAATCCACCTTTAGGGCTGGCTCCGCTGCGGACGTGTTGTCTGGGACGCGGTGAGACATTCACTGTCGCGTGGCTCCGGGTGGGCGGTTTGGATCTTATCTGATTGTGCATCTTGTGTGGGTGGTTGGGTGGGAGGTGCTTAGGGTGAAGGGTTCGTCGTAGGGTCGATGGTAGTAACCTACCTTAGGCTGGTGGTGAGGGATGACTTCACTAAGCAGAGCCTCAAGAAGGAACTGGTGACGAGATAAGAAGGGAAACCCGAGAGGAAAGAGGAATAAGAAAGGCGGAAGAGGAGAAGCGCATGATGAGCGACTGGGGAACCAACCCCATCATTTTAGTAAGAAGGATGATCTGTTCCATGTGACGCAGTTGGTGGCTTCCGTGCTTATGAGCATATATCATCCGAGCATCCACGGCGAACTTAGCTTCAGAGCAATAAAGAACACTCGACTACCCGAGTCAAACACAGAAGATAGATCACTGGCGGGGAATCAAGAGCCATGCTGATTTCCGGACTACCCGTGATGATAAGCGCTTGTTGACTGATACTAGTGGTGAGCTCTCGTTTTGCATATGCATACGAGAGATACTTCCACCACCGCCAGCACCATTGAACCTAGACCTCATATCTCGAGCCCACCCGAGTTACATTGACCTACGAGCACACATTTGAGCAAAGAGTATCAGTATCATCTGATTCTGGATCCTTCTTTCCTGCGCATCGCATGAGGGAAGGGAGGGGATATAAGCCCAGATTCATGTCTTAGTGAAAGGCTGATGCTCGGTACTGTGAGTTCATACTCTAATCAGATTGCCCCAACTAGGAACATATAGACGTTATGTCACTTGTGACTCTTTCCAGAAAACAAGTTGATGTCAATTTTGATCGCTCGATGAACGCGAAGGTACGTACAGGGGGCTAAAATACAAAGGTAGCATGAGACACCTTTTTTCAAAGGAGACTAGAACCTTTTTGCGATGGCAGAATTTCCGAGACTCTTCTGAGTTGATGTCGTGTGGTGGTATAATCTGATTCAGCACGTTGCAGTCAAGGTTAGAGATTGCGTCGAGTCTGCGCCTGGGGAGACGATTTGTAGCAGAGAGATCCTTTGAGTCCTACCCTTCAAGAATGGCTAGGAATGGGATGGTTTGGGTTCTACGGAGATGAAAAGAGTCAGTGTGGCGGCCTCAGAAGATGGACACGTCTGGATATGGTACCGCCGGTGGAAAGCCTGATGCCGTGAATGGACCTCGCTAGTGGTTGTTAATTTTGCCAGTAATGTGCTTCAAATTATTTAAGCGGGGATTTCAAGTCACTTATATGAATGACCCTCAGTGGGCCAATCTGAACTCTAGTGGTGCTGATCAATGCCCAATGATCTCGTTGACATCATTCCAATAGAGAGACGATGTGGTAAATGAGGTCAAGAATGATCGACCACAGTCAGGGTCAAACTGATGCTATATGCGGTCGATCGGTAATAATGACAAACCCCTCAACAACGATAACCTTCAATAATGGAGCCTGAAAGGCACAGCGCAGCATTCATCTAGTAAGCATGGAACCAGCCAAAGAAGTAACCACTTGAAATGCGATTAGGAACTCGAAAGCAGGAGAGGTGACCCTTCCTCGGTTTATCAAGTATTTCAAATCCAAATAACTAGCTCAAACAGAAACAGGAACACAAAAAACGAGGCAACTCGGGTGCTAAGAGAAATCCTCCTCTTGCGACTCGATGTTGTTCTTGATCCGCAGCAGGAGCGTCGTCTTCCACTTATCCAACTTGCTGAGCTGGTCGTACTGGAAAAGCTTGTCGGCAAAGGCTTCCTGGTCACCGGCTTCACAGGCCTGGACCAGATCGACGAGGAGCTGGTGCTCACGGGTGGAGGCGAAGGTGGTGTCGATGTCGCGGTAGTTTTCGAGGGCACGGTTGGTGGCGACCAAATCCTGTTTTCGACGTTAGGCAGTTGAGGATGTAAGGGGTCGACAGTAGACTAACATTTGTCGCCAGGTGGCAGATACCAGCCTTGAGGAAGTAGTCCTTGACGGACCATTTCATGAGGTTGTTGTTGATGGAAGAGCGGCCAATGCGCTCGTAGTGCTCGACGGCCTTGTAGTAATCACCCTCGAGGGCGGCCAGATCCGCGGCCTTGAGGTAGTGCTTGTTCGCGAGGCTGGATTTGTAAGGTTAGCCCTGCCGAAGAGATGACTCAAGCGCTTCAGCGTCGAAAGGTAGAACATACGCCTCAGCATTATCACCCTCAAACCACTCCGCCGCCTTCTCATAGGCTTCCAGAGCCTTCTTGTTGTCACCCAGTTCCACCTCATACACTTCGGCCAGATGTTGCTGCTGCGACGCAGCGCGACGGAGGTTTCCCTTGAGTACGTAGTGCTGGATGGCGCTGGAGAGCACGCGGGCGGCGTCCTCGGGGTCGGACTTGCGGTAGACCTTGAACGCCTCGGTTAGGGTGTTGGCAGCGTCATCGGGCTCGTTGAGATTCTGCGTCTGAATAGATGCGGCCTTTTCGAATGCGAGACCGGCTTCCTTGTCTGAAAAGGGGTGAGGGGTTTAGTGTCAGGGTGGAGGTAAGGCGAGTGGGAACGCGGTGCGGAGCCTGCTTACTCTGCTTCTGAACTCGGAAAGCATTCGCAGCCTGCGAGTACAAGTCGGCGGCATTTTCATATTTTTCTGTGCGGCCACCAAAGAAGCTGAAGCCACCAGATGCGCGACTCAGCGCTTGATCAGCCTAAAGAGTGGAGGAGCATAGAATCAGTGATCGTCATTCATTTGGAGTCGGGCATGATAACGTGGAGGGACAGCGGGGCGGGGGGGTAAGAGGATTTTACTTTTTGGAGAAGGACTCGGGGATCTTGAGCCATATTGAACAGTTGAAAGTTGTTTACCACAAAGAAGGGCAGAAGCTATATTCCAGCTAGAGCAAATAAAGGATATTGGAGTTATGAGAGTGGCTCAGCCAGCAAGATGAGGAGAAGACGGAGGGCGACCTGAAGCGTTCAAGGTTGCCGTCACTAACAGCGGAATCGAGAGCTTCCCTCCACATCAACGTAGGCGGTGGGCCATCGCGCCCTCCCATTGGAGGACAGCCATCAATTGTTGTGCCCTTTGCTCTTTTCCGGTTCTCTTCCTCCACCGCGGCCCAGTTCACCAGTTCACCAGTTCACCAGTTTCCAGTTTCCAGCCTTCCTTGCTTGTTTATCTCTGCTTTCGGCCTCTACAATTGGCACACGTGTCTACTACATCTATCAATCTGACCAACTACTTGCGCACTCTCTTGCGGACTCACCATCACGACCGACATGTTCTTGCGCAGCAGCAGCTCACGGCTCTCCGTCTTGTTGCGCCGTCAACCTCCGTCGCGCTCCCTCGTCGCAGGACATCGCTCGTATTCTACATCCCAGCCTCAAGGACAAGATGACATCGACGCGATCCTTGCGAAGCCGACTTGGTCTGTCCGCTCGCTGCTCCCTGACGAGACCGATAGACCCTCCACTCCCTCGGTGACTCCCGAACAGCTCCGCCATCTGCTCCGCCTGTCTGCACTTCCCCAACCCGCGAACGAGGAAGAGGAGAGAAAAATGCTCGATACTTTGGAGTCTCAGATTCATTTTGTGAAGCAAATCCAGCGCGTCGACGCCAGCGACGTTGAGCCTCTACAAAGCATCCGCGACGAGACCCCTGAAGCGGTGAAGGAGAACACGATTGGTCTGGAAAAGCTCAGAGAAGCCTTGTCCAAGGAACGGGTTGTCGGACGCAACAAGAGGATTCAACGAATTGAATCGCAAAGGAACGAGCGACCGGACGGAGACATCTGGGATGGAAACGCCCTCGCATATGCTTCCAAGACCAAAGGCAAATTCTTCGTTGTGGATACCAAAAACTAAGCGCTTCTTTCTGAGGGGGAAAGAGACCAAGATCAGGCACTTTGCACGCACGCTGGAAGGTTGGTTCAACCTAGGAGTGACTTGCGTGATTGTTTCAGCTGCTCGAAATAACCGGGGGCAGTCTGGGCGCTGAGTCAGCCGTGATCTCATATCCGCTGCAAGCGGCGACCTCCTGATTTCTGTCTCACTCAATGATGCCTACGTGATTGCAGCTTGTAAGACACCCCTTAGCATCAATTGATGTAAATTTCCAACTGTGGTCATCCGCAATCATGTGGAAATCGTTCAAAGAGAAACATGCTAGCAAATTCGGCTCGGGCCATGCTACGCCGCCTGCTCCGTCTCCGAGCGACCGCGGAGCAGATCTGACAACCATCCTCGACCGCCCGCAGCGCGCGGACTTGACTGTTCTGGTTGCTGAGGCCATTGAGCAGATGCGAAATGGCATTGTCGCTAATTTCCATGTCGCGCCTCCTGCCGTCCAGGAAACTGCACATGACTTCTCTAAACA
The DNA here is from genome assembly GCF_003184785.1 of Aspergillus japonicus CBS 114.51. Taxonomy (NCBI): domain Eukaryota; kingdom Fungi; phylum Ascomycota; class Eurotiomycetes; order Eurotiales; family Aspergillaceae; genus Aspergillus; species Aspergillus japonicus. The sequence goes on from NW_020291681.1 coordinate 13,069, forward strand.
TGAGGAGGACGAGGAAGATACAGACTCCTTGTTTGATCCTCTTGAACATCAAGACGACGAAAGTTCAAACGATCATGCTCCATCAGAGGTGAAGTCTTCGACCAAGGACCTTCAACTCGAGGCCAAAGCTCTCGCGGGCTTTGATGACTGGAGAGATACCGTCTTGCTCCGGATCGGGGAAGTAGTAAATCGGGACGATGATGCTCAGACTGAATCCAGCCAAGGCGACTCATCGCAAGAACTGCCCGAGCCACGACTTGAGGAGGATGAGACTGCTTTGAAGAAACTTCGTGAGGTGTATCCTCCGGTCGAAACGCCTCTCGTGCACCTTCCCAGAGCGAAGAAACTGTTGATCCTACACTCTCTGCTACTGCTGATGCTGAGCTTAGAGCACTACAATGCTCGCTCACGGGTACTGATGCTGTACGTATCGTCTTCCTTAAACCTTGACGTCAAGATCCTCAATGGAGATGAGGTCAAAGTCGCCCGGGGACTGCTCGACACAGCTCTTCAGCTTTCCCAAGCTGAAGCCCAAGAACCGGGGAAGCATCGCGATTCGTCCAGGAAGTGGAAGGTTGGAATAGCATCTGTCGCAGGAGCCGCGTTGATCGGCATCACCGGCGGGCTCGCCGCGCCTCTCGTTGCGGCTGGTCTTGGCACGGTCTTGGGTGGGCTTGGCCTCGGCGCCACAGCCGCTGCTGGCTACTTGGGCGCGTTGGCCGGTAGTGGTGTCATCGTCGGAGGGCTCTTTGGTGCCTACGGAGGCCGCATGACGGGCCGCATGGTCGACAAGTATGCGCGGGAAGTGGACGACTTCGCCTTCCTGCCTATTCGTGGTACCCATCAAAGGTCGGAGGATGAGAGGGAGGCCGCTGAAAACGATCATATGCTGCGAGTCACAATCGGCATCTCAGGTTGGGTGACGGAAGAAGACAACTATGTTGTCCCGTGGAAAGTGATTGGCAGCGAGTCAGAAGTGTTCGGTCTACGTTGGGAAAGGAAGCCATTGATGAAACTCGGCAATGCCATGAACTACCTCGTCACGAGTGCCGCCTGGGCTGCTGGAGGTCAAGTCCTGTCCCGTACTATCTTTGCTCAGATTATGAGCGCAGTCATGCTACCCCTGGGGCTACTCAAGGTTGCCCGCGTCGCGGACAACCCATTCAGCGTGGCCAAGGCTCGTGCGGACAAGGCCGGCGAGGCACTTGCGGATGCCTTGATTAGCAAGGTACAGGGCGAAAGGTCTGTCACGCTGATCGGCTATTCGATGGGCTCCCGGGTTATCTTCTCTTGTCTACAAACTCTCGCCAAGCGGCAGGCATTCGGCTTAGTGGAGTCAGCGGTTCTCATGGGCTCGCCTACTCCGTCCAACGCACCCCACTGGCGTCGTCTACGCAGTGTTGTTAGTGGTCGGTTGGTCAATGTGTACTCTGAAAACGATGCCGTTCTCGCTCTACTGTACCGAACCAGCAGTCTTCAGCTTGGTGTTGCCGGTCTACAGCCTGTGCAGGGAGTATCAGGGGTGGAAAATGTGGACGCCAGCGATTTCATCAGCGGCCATCTGCGCTACCAGTTCCTAGTCGGACGCATTCTAGGCGTGGTGGGACTCGAGAGTATCGATGCCGACGAAGTGGCTCGGGAGGAGGCAGCATTGGCGCTCAAGGATAGAAAGCAGGAGCAAGAACGACTAAATAATGAGCGTGCGGCCGGTTTAGATGGGAATGAGTCTGCGCGGCGTCTTTTGGAGAAAGGCGAGGTGGAGGGTCAAGAGAAGATGGAAAATGAGGTTGACCAGAAGACTAGAGAGGGCTTGTCTCAGGGTCACGAAGTGCACCCTGTGCAGGCTAAAAGCCCGACTGACTAGTATGTGTCTCAAGCCGTATTCACAGGGACTCTGCACCAATGCTCAGTCATTGTTGGTACATTGAATAACCCGCATAATAGCAGACCATATTCACACCATGGATTGTAAGATTCACTATAGTTCAGATTGTCTTTCCTTCAATAAAACCCTCAGAGGTGATACCCCCTCCTGTCACCAACTTCTCCTTCCTCTTCCACAAGCCATCCATTCACATCCTAGCCAACATATCTATCTCCATCCAACTTCGATTCTTGTTCTTTCTTCTACTATTAGAGACTATCGAACAGGCAGTGGCCCATACTTAATAAGGTGTACTTTCAACTATGACCCAATGAAATACTGGAATTCCGTCTAAGCAAGTCCATCTCCAATGGCCTACAACCCAAAAGACTACGCAGCGACCGAGGGTCCACCACAAGTAAGACCTCGACAGTGCGGGGGAACTCGAAAAGGAAGTGGAAGACTAGTTTCAACGACCCGTACATTCGGAGAGCAGCTTCCAAACCATGATCCACCCGTTACATCAAAGCAAGAGGCGCATCAGGCATCAAAGTTAGTCTACTAAGAATACGCGCTTGTGCAATCTGACAACTTACAACGACTGCACCGAGATATGTCCAATCCTGGTGGCCTTTGTTCTGCGACAATCCTGATATCAAATGACGGCAATAAGGTATTTCTCAACTTGAGACCGCATCGTGGGCCGTGGCTGATTTATGTCGTCGAAGCAGGGTTGTCTGAATCAAAACTTCCCAGACATGATATAAACTGGTGGATCGGCAACTCGAAAGGCAAAGTTCTTCGGACTTACAACCTCACACATGATCAAGAGGAGCTCAACTTCTTTGGAACGTGGTAGAGACTTCGGAGTCTTGATTGGTAGAGTATTCGACAGCCACACATCAGACATATACGCTAACCGACAATATAGGTCAAGTTGGCTGCCTAGACGGGCCCGTACAAATGTTGATTTGGGTTCATAACGACCTACGACCAAACGAGGTTTGTCAAAAGGGTTGGGACTTGTAAAGTCCAGCTGTCCGAGCGTTAGACTCCTTTAGATGCACACTCGAGCACCTCCATTGCTTCCACTCGTGAAGCACATCATCACAACCATTACCACCACCACCACCAAGGCAATTGCTGCTACTGCGACTACTAGCCTGTCTGCAAATCAATCTCTTGAATTGCCATTGGGCTTGATTTGACATCCAGTGTATTTGGCAAATCGTCAACATGATCACCAACTTTTTAAGCGAAGCCGTGACTACGGGAGGTAACAATCGGGCCCAACCTTGAAGAGGAGACTGCTCCCATGGTTGACAGAGGTTGTTTCTCACGATACAGATGTGGCCAATCCCAGTATCAGTTCGAGACAAGCCTTTGACTGGAGTAGCAATGCAAGCAGATCGCAAAGGGATGGCGCTCTAAAAGCGCAACTGTTATTTCTCACATTGTAAATGAAGAATAGATGTTTGTTCACTGCGCCGTGTTGCCTTTCGACTGCTAGATCCTGGTTTCCAGTTTGAACGCCAACTGGCGTTACAATTAGCGTTTGCCGTGATCCAGCATAGGCATGGGGCATATATCGAATCCGCTATCAGAAACAAAACCACTGGCAGTCCCCCGGCTAGCGGGCAGAGCCCTGCATAGGCTCTACGCAACGGGCACGAGGATTCGTTAGTCGACTTCGTCACCGAGCCGACGAAGACATGGCAAAAGTGTTATCTATCCACTTGACCACCGTCTCCTTCGGGGCTCCTGGCCTTTCGTCCTAGAACGATGATCCTCCCGGGAGTCTCAGGATATGGACAACTCCTAATGAGTACTTACTACAGACAAGACTATATGTATCTCAGTGCCATATCAAATGTTCGTGGTTTCCAGACCATATCGGGCACTGTTTCAGCCCTTGTTTATGCCGCCATATTGGATTGCGCTGATGTCCATTTGCAGACAATCTCAAAATGGCATACTCGACCCATCGTCGTGCCCGCCGGGCTAATGCTGTACAGGCTCGCACCGCGCGCACCGCTGCCTCCGCTGCCCTCGCCGCCTACCACCGCTGGCGAAGCTGGCTGACAATGCTATCCAAAGGCAACGAGTTCAATACGGTCCACATCGACCATGAATACTGAAGCGCAGAGGACCGCGGGGACCAAAGCAGGGGTGGTTGTTGGGTAGGAACAATATGCTATGCTCACCGCCGAAGGGGTATTCAGTAGCTACCTAACAGAACCGCGAGAATATCTCTTAGAATAGCCTGAAGAGGAATAAATCAGAATGTCCCTGATGCTCCTTTAGTCTACCTTTGAAGCCGTTCAAAGCGATCCCGATAGACGTTCTTTCATGGCGTCAAGGGCGAGGACAGGTTGAGATCGCCGACATCACCGAAGCAGCCCAAAGAACCGGGCAGCCAGAAGCACCAGAAGGACTTGGTTCGACGGCACGCTTTGGCAACACTTGAACCTTTGGATCATCTTCATCTGCACCCTCATCTTCACTAGTCTTAGAGAGAGCGGTAAGGTTGCCGAGCTTTGCACATACTCAAGACGTCTTACCACACTCTCTAACGGGCTTTTGCCGACCTTGATAGCTTGTATACCGCTACGTCCAGTCGGTCCAGCCTTTTTTCATCATTTGAGTACAGAGACGGTAGTCCACATGTTGCTAGAAGGTGAAATTGTTCAAGTTACGTGCCATCAAACCTCACAGCCGTCAGGACATCCGGTGTATTGTCTTTTAAATTGTCTTGAAGAATCCGTTACACCTGCAGACGCGAGTGGGAAGCCAATGAGCGCTGCAGGAGTCCTAATGCCCATGGTTGACATCCTCCTTTATCATACTAGTTGGTGTACTTGCTCTACTTCAGGAGCAGACTTGGTTCAATGGGCTTGCTGTTCGGATTGAGAGTTGAGCCAATTCATAAGAACTCAGTTCTCACTCGCGCTATCCCTGGCCTTGTCATTGGCCTCGGCACTCTGTGACACCTCCTTGTCCTCAGAGGTCTGAGTGATCAACTCTCCTTCAATTGACGCCGGAGTATCCTCAGATTGCTCATCGACAAACATGGTTGGATTGAGAGACTCGTCCAGTATGCCAAAGCCTAGGTCGCCATAAAATTCGTGATCCATGAAGGCGTCGTGGATCGCTTCGAGAGATATGGCACTCTCTGCCCATGGATCGGCCGTTCTTACGTCCCTTGACGGCGGTGCATTCTTTTGGGGCTCAATCGCTTCTCTCTTGTCGTCCTCGCTAGTGGTCGACTCAAAAGGAGATGATAAAGGTACTTTGGCTGAATTAGTATGAGTTAGATGCAGAGTTGAGGTCTGGGAACTAGGCTTGGGTTCCCAAAGGCTGGGAGCAAGACCGATGGGCTGTAGCTCTGACTCTGGCTCTGGCTCTGGCTCTGGCTCTGGCTCTGGTTCCACTGACTTAGATTCTTGCTCGAACTCCCGCTCAGACCCCTCATCTTTAAATGTTGGTCTCCTGGTAAGAAGCCCAATCGAGCTATCATTATCTCTAGAGTTCACATCCGCAGAAAGCTCGCCGATAGGGGGAGGTCTCGCCCCGGCATTTAACAGCATGTCAGCAATATCCCCATCTGCATTGGAATATGCAAACTGAAGCGGAGATAAAGCAGTTCTGCCAGAGCCATCGGCATCTGCCCCTGCGGCCAGCAGTAAAGAGAGTGACTCTTTGTTACTGTTCCTCACGGCAAGGTAAAGAGGACACCATCCCGCGGAATTATAGCGATTCGGGTGTGCACCGTTGGCTAGGAGCAGACGAATAATTTCCATGTCGTCATTGTAGGCCGCGAAGTGCAGTGCAGTCCACTGGTAATAGGTAACAGCGTTTGGATTTGCACCTCTGGCTAGAAGTTGTTTGGCAAGGTCCTTGTGAGACCACCCCACGGCAATGTGCAATGCGGTGCCTGAATACTTGGTGGAGAGGTCGATGGATGCACCATAGTTTAGGAGGAGGTTGACAACATCAGTATGGCCGTTCAAGGCGGCAAAATGAAGAGGGCTCCATGGATCGTCAGGGTGGCCGATATCAACCGCGGCACCACTCTGCAAGAGCAATCGGGCTACGGCCTCATACCCTCTTTCAGCAGCCGGATGGAGAGGCGTGCAGCCATTTCGGTCAAGCTGGTTTGTGTTCGCTCCATGGAGCACCAGGAACTGGGATATCGAACAATCACCGGCTTCTGCTGTTAGATGTAGTGGCGTCCTACCCCAATCGTCTTGGGGGTTAATCGCTGCTCCGTGAGCAACCAGTAGCTCGGTAGCCCTGAGCGAGCCAGAAATGACTGCTAAATGGAGAGGAGTGTGCTGATTAGAACCGAGGGGAGAGTCATTACAGTGTTCGTCTTCTAATAGTCGAGAAAGTTCACTGTAGGACCCTCTCCAAGCCGCGATATGGAGTGGGCTCGTGTTCGTGTATCCTGGAATATCGCTAGATGGCAAGCCGAAGTCTCCGACAGACGAAGTGTCTCGATCATCAGCAACAGAAGAATCAAGAGGAATGATTTGATCCTCATCTGTTGCCGGTACGTTCGCTTTGGATGCCAATAAGTGTTAAATTTCTGTAGGGCTTGAACAATGGGCGGTGGGACTTACTGATCAGGGGATCGGGCTCCCCGCTATCATCCATTAGTTTGGCTTCTAGGAACTCCAGCTCATGAATGACGGTCCTCCGGAAGATTAGAGCTGGCTCCAATTGTCCATACAGCGAGCTCTCCGTGTCGGACGGCCTGCTGTAATCATAGATCCCCAATCCCTCTCGCATCATTAACAGAAGCTTCCTCAGCTTAGACGACACAGCCTCAGCCGTGGACGGAGACATGGTGCCAGCGTAGTAACGTTCCTTGTACTTTTCTGTCACAGAGCTTAGTTGCTCACTGAGGTCGCGTCCATCTGGTATATGGCGTCGGTGGCTCAGGAATTTTTCGTATTGAGGGGACTCAAAGAAGCGAAACAGATTCTCTAGCCTCCATGAAATATCTCCCGGGTTCTCAGTCTCACAGAATTTTTCATCCACAAATACGCTCTCTTCGTTGGTGTTAGAGAGGCCGTCTGAAAGTGGGCCACCGGCAGACTTCGTGTTTACCGAATCCCTGTCATTTCCGCTGGTGCCCCACGGCAAGCACCGTAAGGCAAACTCATGAAGATGCTGAGCAATATGGTTGTCGAGTGTTGCTCCTGAGCCGTCACCCTCGAATGCACATAAAGGACAGGAGATCGGCCCCGCCATGCTTCGTCGACTAACCCTCTCGAGAGACGGCAACTGAGCCGATGCTATCTGGGGATGAGCTTGTAGCATATGGGTCTCCCAGCTTTCTCGGCTTTCAAACACAAAGCTCTGTTCTTTGACCTTCCCGTCACAGTAGTCACAAGCCCATTTGATCAAGCAATGGTCACTCTGTATGTGTTGCAGCAGGTCAGACGATGTTAAATACATTTTCTCGGGGACATTGCAATCTTCGTATATACAAACGTAAGGGAGGATGTCCTGAGCGACGTGTCCACTAGATGGCAGTTGTTAGGATCTGGGTTAATAGCATGACCGAGTCTGCTCTTACCTCCAACGAGAATGATTGGTAGAATACTCAGCAGGGAGCAGATTTGCACAATATGGACATTGTAAAAACTCGTCCTCTGCGGACCTGATCCTTGGACAGCTTGGGTAATCCAGGGAATGGCCTGTTCTAGTCACTTTTGTGATGGCAGATGGTGTTGTCTTTTTTGTAAGTTCCCTTGACAAATCAAACCGCGAGTCAATATCTGTTGCGGTCCGGCTATGTGACGGTGTTGTTGTGCTCAAAGGTGGTCGCATTGTATTTGATCCAGAGGCAGATTTCTGTCTCATCAAGTGTGAGGGACGGGCTACAACAGTTCCGGCATCTGGAACTAGAGCCTGGCGCACAGTTCTCGGCTGCTGAGCTGCGTATTTTTGAGATTGTTGTGCTGCTGCTTGCATGGAGCGTGTTGCGTAGATGATTCGGTTCCTGCGGATAACATTGGCCCGGATGAGCCGCTTCTGTACCGGAGTGAGCCGGTCTGGGTCGAATATCTCTGATTGAAAGATTGCTGCATTTACTGGTTCCGCACTTGACGCAATACTGCCTGTAAGGATGACCACGGTCAGGTGCTGTTCGTACTCCTTGAAATCTTCTTCCTTAAGAGATAGGTCAGCTTTGCGGTAACGGTATTTAGTTCCTGATTGTCGAATGACTGTAGAAATTCTCCCTAGCTGTCTGATAATGGCTTTTATGTTGAACATATGCTCAAATAATGGGCTTTGGCTCATGTCAGCATCGGAAAGGGAGAACGCATCGGGATCTTCGGAGAAGACGGAGCTCATATCGCCTTGACTGCCATTTTGACCAGGCTCCGTTGCACGGAGCTCAATATGTGCTGTGGCAATCAGTAAGCGACTGTCTTCTTCACTTTAGATGAACCATACTACTGATGGAGACACAACCCTCCAGTGCCTCGGAAAGACCGTCCAGAAGACCGCAGATAGTTTCGCGCACTTCTTCATGATCGCGCACGCGGTAATCGAGAGATGACCGGCCTAAATCTTCTGCGTTGAGGCCAGCGGCCCATAAATTGAAAATCCCTTGCCAGTCCTCGAGCCAATCCAGCTCGTCGACCAGAGGAAGCGCCAGGCAAAGTGCAAAGAGCGCCTTACAGTTTATGGTACGCGTTCGGATAGTATCCGCCAGATCTTCCGCCTGATCCATCAGACTTAAGATGTGTATGAAGCATAGCAACGGACGAAACCGGCGTGTGAACCAGAGGAAATGGCAGCAGCAGGTCGGGGGGCTTCTGCAAATCACCTCAGCCGCGGATGAGCCCCGCTTCGCTTCGCTTACCCGTAGAGTTCGAGCCGGTACGCGCCGTGCCGACCAGCCGATCTGTAGTTCCTACTCAACCACCATCACCTCTCTCCATCTCTCCACCGATATTGTTCTTCTCGGTTCAGTGTACCATGGGAGACCTTGATGAACCATATTTCACCTCTGGGAACTCGGACTCTTCAAGTTCCAAGTTCAAGATTGTCTTTGCTTATAGCTCAACTCGGCTACCAACGAATAAGAGTCCACCTCAACCCCGCTGTGGTGGAGGTCAGCTTACAAGGCTGACTTCAGCTGAGGCTAATTGACCAAGCATTCGATTGTCTTCGCAAACCATCGGCAATATGGCATCCAAGTGTTGGTTTGTTCTTCAACAAACCCACTACCCTCCTCCCGACACCTCGAGGACTGGAAAGCCAAGAGGTCCGATTTGCCTGGGCCATCTCATCCCAAGTCTGAAGCGTCTCGACGAGGTCATCAATCGACATGGGCCGCTCGACTTACCCCTTGATATGCCCATCTATACCACAAAGGCAACAGACTTGACATGGGCCATGGACAAGAGCGAGGGAATTGACGTATCTGCTTCCGTAGGGGTTCCTATCGCAGCCGCAGCAGGTCTCACTGCCCAGCTGGGTGCCGGGGTCGCCTTCAAACGAACTGTGAAGAAGTACTGGGAGTTCGAATCACTTGATACTCTCATCACCCAGCCAACCAGGGAGTATGTTGAAGAAAGTGTTGAGGATGATGAAGTGCGCCAATACTTGGAATCGCGGCTATTGAGTTCATCCTCTGTCTTCATGATTACCGGTATCATGATTGCCCGAGGGGCAAGGGTCACCGCCTCAAATGATGGGAAACGGGCCTTGCACGCAGAACCTGGAGTGTAAGTGAGCCCTGAGTATAAAAGCTCGCACAACTGAAGCATCGATACTAGTAGTGGAATTGCCGGTTTGGCGGAGGCCGGCTTTGACGGGAGCCTCGCGACCGAGACCCATCTTTCCAACACGGCTCAGCAAGCGACAGACTTTGTCTGGGCCGTTCGACTGGCCAAAATAAGCAAGGGAGTCGTGGATCGGAGGTGGTCTCATAGGACATTTTCGCGAGGTGCCACGTTTGGGGTAGAGCAGGACAAAGACGTGAAGAGACAACTGGTCGATGCATTGAAGGAAGAAGGAGTCCATGGACTGAATGTGCAGCATGTGGACGAAGGTGATGAGGTTTTTATTGTGAACATGAGCTCCGGATAGATGAAATGGGTGGATAGTCCGTTATTAGCTTTTCTCTGGATAGTAAGAGATAGCCAGCGGGAGGGACAAAGACTTTCATTAACACAAACCATTAGACTGGTAGCAGAAAGGCTCATCAGAACGATATTACATAGTAGTCATATTATGAAGTCTTCCAGTTGTCTCTCCACCCAGTCTCCGCCCCCTCACTCACCCCGCCCATTTGGCTCTTACCCCGATCGAGCGAGGCGCCCGGACCACACCACCTTGTTCACGTCTACAGTTCCTGCTAAGTTAGTTCACTGCGACCATTCTTCCCAGTCCACCTCATGTTTCAGAGTCCTTGCCCATGATTTTGAGTACTGAGACTTCGACATTCGCCTACGATGTGGTCTCTCAAATCCACACCATCGTCCTTGACGTCTCCAAGGAGGCAGGAATCAAGGCCCGCTGCAACGCACTTGCAGCCGCACTGGCAAATGTGAAGCAGTATCTCGAAAACAGTCATCCGAGCTCGGACGAAATGCTTGACGACCGGACTCGGAAGCTTCTAGACAATCTCGAGAAAGTATGCCTAGTAAGTTATATTCCTCTTCAGACAACACGTATCATCCTTGCACGATGAAACAACAAGAAGCTTGACAATTGCCTACCATGCTTCCAGTGGCCCAACCGCCCTTCGCCTCTACCTCGTGACAAGACGGTCTATAAAGCACAATACGAGATCTTATCCCATATCTCGGCAAAGAAGCTATCAGTGAAACGGGGCGTGAAAAGCTTCGCTCTTACATCGAGTGTCAAGGACTGGACTAGATTTGTCACATTTCTTAGATCATACGCAAAGTCAAAGGCAGCGAGACCTGGCCCGGAATTATCCGATCTTGAGTCGAAGACTTCGGACAGAAGCCAAGATGACTATCATGTCTACGTACGATCGCTTTACAAAACCTTAGCGGAGCATTGCCTGTGCCCCCACGACGATGGCAGGAGGGAGATCACGGTCAATCTCCGATTAAACAACTGTTGCTCGCCGGGTGAGGTGGAGGGTACGGCCAATTTTAGACTTTTCTTCCTTGACCACCCTCATTGCAGTGATGAGCCCGGTTCCAGTCAGTGGCAAGACACTCGAATCTGTGTATCCCGGAAAAGGTAGGTTTGAGTTTGGAGCCAAACTGGCTGAAACCTCGTTTGCTCATGCATCTTACAGGATGGTGAAGATGATGAGCAAAGAGGTCTCTGCTGGTAATCCCGTCGTCGGGAGGCCGATATCGGTAGACACTTTTTGTGATGTGATTACGAACCGAAACCGTTCCCAGTTGCAGTTAACTGTCACAGAGGGAGGCCTTGTGCTGGAAGGTCCTGGGCCTTTGTCTCGCGACTTTCTGCTTGGTGTCGCTAGTGTATCTCTGGCTGATTTGATACGTTCGGTCAAGATGACGCGAAAGTCGAAGCTTTTTCTAGCCTACATCCTGGCAAACGCCCTCTGGCAGTTCTACGATTCAGGCTGGATGCAAAAGGAATGGACGAAGGAGACGGTGCATTTTATGTTCGAGCAGGACTCAACGACCTCTAAGGGCATCTTCATCAACAGACCCTTCTTGTCAGCCAGATTTGGTGGAGATAAGACTGGTCAGGAGAAAGACCCCGGATTCCGTTCTCACCAATTCCCTAACATACTTGCACTCGGGATATTGATCCTCGAGATTGAATTGGGCATTGACATAAAAGACCACCGGAAGCCGGAGGATTTCGATCGCAATGGAAATCCAACTGTCAATGCTGATCATATTGCTGCAGATGAAGTGTTTACCAGAACAGAGTGGGATGAGTTGGAGACCTTCGTAGGATTGACAACTGTTATCAAGACTTGCCTTTATCCCGATCATTTTCAACCTTTCATACACGACCGACAAGAGCTCCGTGACGCGATTCAGAGGCATATTGTCAGCCCTCTCCGGCTCTGCTACGAAAACGCCTGGAAAGATCCTGCGACGGCCAGCTTTCGTCCAGTCATGACAGAAGCCAGGCCCGTGGACGAACCGCTGCCAGTCTCACCAATCCCGACATTTCCAGCGTCACCAATACCATATCACTCGCCCGTCCCGTATCGCCCACTCAGTCACATTCATCCATTTTCTCTTTCTTCTCCGTATGGTTACCCCCTCCTCCCGGTCATCTTTCTTCGATCTTCTTGGTCTAATATATACATCTAGATATGCAATGTCACCGTCTCCGGGACTGATTCCCGACTCTGTCATGTCAGCAAGGTAGGGAGTTTCATGCGACTTGTAGAAATTTTACTGAAATCTCAGCGCTCGGCTTTTCTCCTCAGATGACTGGTTTCAGAAGCTGGACGAGCTTAATTACGTTCTCCGTGCGAAACCCAAAGAAAAGGGTAACATTTACCAGCCTATAAAGGTGGCTATCATTGACACTGGGGTGGATGAGAACCTTACTCAATCCATCAAGGGTTATAAGGACTTTGTCACCGGACAGGAAGAGCATCTCCAGGACAGCACAGGGCATGGCACTAGTGCAATTTATCTGGTCCAGAAGGTCTACCACATGGCAGAGATATATGTTGCAAGAGTCTTCCAGACGTCTCAGGCAACCGCAAACACATTGGCTTTAATGGCTCAGGTAGGATCCTCTGCACACCATTTGACTCACTATTCTCCCAAATAACACCAACGCAGGCAATCCGGCATGCAAAAAACGAATGGAAAGCCAACATCCTAATCATCCCCTCTGGATTCCAATCCGATGACAGTGACCTAGAAAAGGCGATCGATGAGGCACGAAGTGACCATATCCTCATATTCGCCGCCGCATCCAACTACAGCAACTTCGCAGATATTGCCTTTCCCGGTCGGCTCTACTTGAATCTGAAACTACTGTGTATGTTTTCCACCGACGCGAGTATCCGGGCCTCGCCCTCCTTCAACCCCTCCGCACTGGACAGGGCGCGGTATAATTTTGCTATCCTCGGCGAAAATATCACTCACCCCCTCGTCAGCAAGCCACTTTCCGGCACGTCATTCTCGACAGTCATCGGCGCGGGTGTTGCTGCACGCCTGTTGGACTTTTCTAGGCAACTGGGCATCCAAGACCGCATTCGCCGGATTGACAGACTCAGCACCGTGGAGGGCATGTCGGAGGTTTTCAACAAGATGTCCAAGGAAGCGGTGGATAATGGGTATCATTGCATCGCTCCGTGGAAGATTCTGCCCCCAGAATTGGATGTCGATGATCAGGATCCTGCGGCAAAACGATTGAGACAGCGGACTGATATATGTGAGACGATCTCGAGGGCTTTGGAGACGATTTATGGGCGATGATCTTTCTTCTCTTCTTCTGCTTGTGACCGGTGTTGGGTTCTTGCTTTTCTTTTCTTTTTTTTTTTTTTCTTTTTACGTGAAGTCGCGCGCGTGTACAGATTTGCCAGTCTTTGGACCCTTTCTCGATTAAATCCTCGGCGGAGACCCTGCATATAGGACTAGTATATATCTTCATCTATATGTCACACTTATAATGCCCAAACCGATCAGTATACCTTCTCATTAAGGTCTAGGCAGGGTGTGGTCGAACACCCCCGGGAAGGGAACATGCCACTGCTCTGATATGGCTTTGGTCCGAATGCGCATACCCGTCTAACCTATTTTGTGTTCTGTGCTAATTCCATCCCAGTCCCGTCATTGAATACTGTCTTGGCTGCTATGCCGGTCGGTGGGACCACCGTCCCCGAGTTCTGGAGGAGGCGTATTCGCTAGAGAAAGAGAAAGTTTATCCATGAGGGGAGCAGGCAGAGCGTCAACAGATCCGCCAAGGTCGAACAGACTTCGAACATGCAGCCAGTCCGCCCGCCTTGCAAGGACAGAGGATCCGACACAAACAATCGACGGGACATGTGTCCTGTTTCCAACTGCTGCTCGTCTGGATTGCGTGAGGCGCCATGGGACAGTAGCTCGGGAAGGAAAGTCATCAATCGATTGACTGCCACCTCGCGATTCTACGTGGCTAGAGGTACGACTGGTTCATCAGCGATTTTGTACCTGCTCGATAAATGTAAGGCTCTTTCAAGCTTGTTGAGGACAGACTAAGATGGGGACGATACGACGGGGGAGGGTTATCCGAATGGCTGGGAAGCTGGGCCTATTGTTGTGCCGGCCAGAATCCTGATGGTAATAGCCGTGGCTTGTGGTATGCGTCTTGAACTGAGACGGCTGTTGAATTGATCCTCTATTGCCCTGTCGATTCGATGCTCGATGCGGTAAGCACTAACTCGGGGTGTTACCGTAGATGCGCTACAGATCAGCTTGTGACCCGCTACTTAGAACGGCACGGTCAATGACTGGCATGGCGGCGGACAAAGCATGCAGATACTTGATATTATGATATTAGAAGATTAGAGAAGCTAAAAACCGAAACCTGACATGTCATCTCATCGTCGAATCCATGACCAAATTGGACAAAAGAAATCCAAGCTCGCACCCTTCGGCCGCTCATGCACAGAATGATGAATCAACCTCAGTGTAGGTCGCGGTGACCCGGCCCAGTGCAACGGCCTGGTTGTTGGTCAGGCTGTTCATGGCCGCCTCGGCGATGTTGAAACCACCGGGTGCGGCGTCAATGGCCGTCACGTAGATCGAGGTGGTGCCGTAGGTCAGCTGGTAGCATTTTCCGCAGTTGGGGCTGCCCCAGCCCGACACGGTGGGGGCACCACCAATGTTGGGGTAGCCAGGGATGTCGGCAAAGGTCGCGTAGTTCAGGTTGGAGCAAGAGACGGTGTCGATGGATTGGCTGCCGGTATCGAACACAGTGTCGTAGGAGACGGACACGCTGACGGCCTCGGCGGCCTCGGTGGTGGCCCCGGTGGTGGCCTCGACTGGGGAGGCCAGAGTGGATGTGTAGAAGACGCTGAGAACAGCAAGAGCGGATGCAAATGACTTCATCTTGGAATGATGGGTTTATGTCTGGGTTGGGAGAGTATGAAGAGGTTGTTGCTCTTGATTGATTGATTGCGTGAGGTAAGAGGATGTGTGAGACGAACTTGATGAGCAGGTAATTTGAAGTGTCCGAGGGACGGCGGTTTATATAGCTTTCTCTCTTCCCTGACTTGGTCGAAGCGGTGTATCATCGAAGGTAGCCTCGCTCGGTAGTTGCCTTGGATATGACCTACCTGGTCAACGTGCTGCTATGATCCGTCGCATCCGCCTAAGCACTGGGGGCCTGATGCTGGGAATAGTAACATGATCACAGAACATATCGTCCACGTATTCCGAACTAGGACAGTGACAGGTATAGATCTGCACGCAACGAGGCGGGAGTGAGACATCTCCCCTCATTTGGCGGAGAGCAACACCACATCAGTAGTGAGCGGGAGAGACATGCGGGGGTGGCAGGGACCGCAGCACAGATAATCCGGACCAGTCAGAGCAAACGAGCTCGGGCTTGGGATGAGACATACTGCCTTAGAGGCATTTGCTTCCCTCTCATCCGGCTACCTCCGACTGGGAAAAGAACAGGTGACTTGTCTTGGAGGCTGTGGGTTGACTGGCAATGGATCCTATTCATAGAGCAACCGGGTAATACAACTGCAGCATGGCCAGGTCATGCAGCCCCATGCCAAGTGAGTCAGCATTCCTTCCCGTATTCCTTCTCTAACAACATCGATTATCAAATCCAACGTTGAAGCCGCATGGGGATATTTGTACTGGTGAGTCAAACATAGTCGATTCTATAATGGTTTGAATCTTAAACCGAAAATCATCTGCGAAGGCTTGACTACTCTGGCGAGTAGCTTGGCGGACGCTGCCACTTAATCATTAATTGTTAAGGTCTCATCATGCCAAGAAACGAGAAGAGCTATTAGGGAGGGATCGTCGCATCCGGCGTCGAAGCAGCGCGATGCCTCCCGTCGATCAATCCTTCCAGATCCGATGTTCGGAGTAACCCCCAGACAGAATTTCGGGTACGCACAGTGCAGGAGGTCCGAAGTCCTGGGGTGGAAAACCACGGCTGCATTTGTGTTGGGCCGCGACGGCTTATTCTAGACATTGAGGTGCCGAATAAGTATAAGGCACTGTGCAGCTGAGATAGTTGCTGTAAATTCCCATTGCCGACCGGTTGGAAATCCCACCAGAAATACTTGGTCTCCGCATCTTCTTGATTGTGCCCAAGACAACAATCCATGCCCCTTACACCATCAAATATGAAAGCATTTTTCGTCAAGGCCCTGTCCATGCACTCTGGATCTGACGCTTGAATCCGTGTCTGGTGTGGATGATAAAGGTATCGGGCTAGTCGCAGTATGGGATGGCACTTGGGGTAGACCACGGTTCGTGGTTAGGAGCTCATTCCTTGGAACCAGCCCGTCCGTCGACTCTACCCTCGCGGCTGGGAAGTTTGGCATGGTTCAGGAACCATGGATGAGCCATCACATGGCTGTTTCTGAAGATTGGCTATCTATGAGCCTCACGAGGTGGTACCCAGCCGATCGGGTCAGCTCCTGCCCACGATGGGGGAATCCCGAGCAATTAAGCTTCAAGACCATGGCTTTGGAAAGGTCCGCTCATCCCTGAAGATCACTGCACAACCCGAAATGAGTCAAGGTTGGAGTAAGAGATGCGAGGGTGTGTGGAAGGAATGACTTGGAGAAAGAGGAATTGAGACAACTGAGTTGACATCGAGGTAGTATGCAGATGAGTAGTTGAGTTGGTTGTGTTGGTTGTACTGGTGAGACCTTGAAGAGGAAAGAACGGAGAGACACGCATTGGTGGTCACTTGACTTGCCTTCTCTTTCCACTTCCTACTCCTCTTCCCTGTCAACTCCCTTCTCAATGTACTACAGAACACAGTCACCAACGCCTTAAGCAATGCAAGGATGCCAATACCATGGATCATTTCCCACCCACGACCGGTCCCAGATTTCTGGGCTGCGATCGCCCTCCATTGACGGAACTCTTGAGGTCGAGAAGCTTTGTGTCTACGTAAACTCCCTGACTGACAAACTTCGATGGCGTGCTAAAGCTACTAGCCCATAAGCAGTCCGTGGCTGTATAAGCCTGCAATTACTTGACCCAGCTGCGTTTAGACTCCGTCGCATCATCGGAGAGTGTGCATTCCAATCATGAAGATCTTTGGCGCACCAGCCCGACTTCCCCGTGCCGATTAGATCGATACTCGTTCCTGCAGCCGATCCTGCACAGAACGTTCCGACTCCTTCTCAAGTACTCTACGAGACTTCAGGGGATTCACTGTTCCAGTATGGATCAGCATCTCTCAGTAAGGAGCTTGTCGCCTCGTCCGCACCGACGGCAACCGTCTTTTAAAGAACATCGTGACAACAGATTGACGTAAACATTCATTGATTACGTTCCGGCAACCCGGTCCTGACGGCTTTTCCGCTCCTCTGGGATCAATCATCTTTTCTAGACTCTCTCGCAATTGGCGGCTGTGCAGCAGCGCAACAGACTCGGAGAATAATAATCAAAATGATCTTGTTAGATGCAGAAGTGGACCCCGCGAATGAAGACCGTGCAGGCTGCAAGCTACGGAGTACTATTCCTGCTAAGTCCTGCGCTAGCGGTATGCGAGCTTAGCATTTGGTGTTTTGGTCCCTGTGGTCCACTCACTAACCCGCACTAAGCTTGACCCATTGTCAGATTTTCGGATGCTCCATACCAGATCTGTGTGGCCCCTATCCGGGTCTCCAGTCGGAAGAGGCAAGACGTGTGGATGGTTACGACCAATTGTGCTGGCAGGATTCAGCTAGAAAGCGAAGCGAAAATTAAGGATACTTCGCGGAGAATTTAGACTGGACGTTGCCATGCATGATAACCCAATTTCTAGCCTGGCAGTTCCCTGAGCATCCTCAACAGCCTTCTGCCCCAGGATTTAAAGTCTGCGCCTGTCACTCTTCTAAGCCGGCTGGACCCTGGTACCTCTGTCAACCTAGTATTTTGGATCCAGCGATTCTTGCACAGGGAGATGAACGATGCCTGCTCTGTCACTACTGTCACGCCTGCTGTACAGCAGTGATGCTGGTCGCGCCCATCTTGCAGGTCGGTCGACCCCGCAGGTCGGAATCCTCACGGCCAGCGACAAAGCAGGGTTCATCGCCATGGGTGTTGTCGCTCTCTGTTCTTTTGTTGCATCCTTCGGTCTGCTGTCATTCCTTACCTATCGTTTCCTCTTCTGGCGCCAATACTACAAGCGTCCGCTGGCACAGAACCAGTATGTTGTTTTAATTTATAATCTCCTCCTTGTCGATCTCCAGCAAGCCACGGCATTTTTGTTATGTCTTCACTGGGCTTCCAAAGGCTATGTCTACTACCCAAGTGCACCCTGCGTTCTCCAGGGGTGGTGGATTCAGATTGGTGATCCTGGAAGTGGTCTGTTTGTCTTGGCGATCGCCATGCATACGGGTGCTGTGGTTTTGCGAGGTCGACAGCTGCCATTCCCAATTTTTGTCGCCAGTGTCGTGGGCCTTTGGATATTTATCATCATCCTTGGTCTCATCCCCGTTGGCTTATTCGGTTCCGAGACGTTTGTTATATCCGAAGCAGGCTGGGTAAGTGGCCCTCAAGTTGATCTGTACACATATTCAGAAACTAATCTTTATATCCTGCCTACAGTGCTGGTTAAGTCCACAACACGAGACGGAGCGACTATGGCTGCATTATCTATGGATTTTCCTCGCCGAATTCGGTGCAGTCATCCTTTACGGGATCATGTTTTTCTACCTTCGACGCCGGATGAAGGAGGCAGCGTCTCTGCGTCAAAATCACCAAGAAAACCTGAAGCGGTTGAATCGGGTGGTCGTATACATGGTCATTTATCCTTTGGTTTATCTAGTGCTGTCGCTTCCGTTGGCGGCTGGCCGCATGTCAACCGCTCGACATATTGTTCCTAGCCGGGCTTACTTTGCAGTGGCCGGAACCCTGATGGCTCTATCGGGCTTTGTGGATGTGGCAGTGTATACCTTGACACGTCGCCACTTGTTGCTGGAAACCGAGATCAGCGCTTCGGACAGGATGTATGCTTACACGGATTCAGCAGCATACCAAACGCACATTACGACAGGTCACGGCCACAGCGAGACGAAGAAGCCCCGCATGAAGACTCGATTCCGGCGAGGAGGCCTACAGAGCATCAATGACACGGTGGATGATAACCGCGACTCATCGACCGAAGACATTGTGCGCAAAACCGACATGGAGCTCGCTGATCTGGGGCATGGCGTGTACCAGGAGACGACCATCGAAATTTCGCACGAGCCAGCCGAGCCCGAAGATTTTCAGAAGATGAATCGCCACAGCGGGTGATGCCGGTGGAGAATTCAGCCGGACTCCCACTCCACCTGCCATTCATTCCCTCGATCAATTTTCTTTTCTTTTCTTTTTTTTTCCGTCTTTTCTTTACCCCTTCATCCTCCCTCCTGTGTGGATACAGTCATTCTTTCTACTTACTGAGTATATCTCACTACCTGTCACGATCTTTCTTACGAGAATATCCATGATCACTATACCAATCCCTGTATCTATATCTATGTGCACATCTAGGTTGTCCATTGAGGGCAATTCATAATCACTAATAACTTTTTTTCTGGTGAATGACGCGGCCTGTCAATGTTGGTGTGTGATTACCTCCCCCTCCTTTCTGGTTGCACGTTCAATTGTCAATCAACCCCACCGACGCACTCTGGGCCGGATACGAAGCCGGCTGCCCTGGATGGCGCCGCCCCGACCAATGGGCGGTCTGGAAGAGCAGCAGGCATGAAGATCGACAGGCCGGCCCCACAACGTGGAAGCTTGAGCCAGCGAGAAATCTGATTGGTCTCCACCTCGTCGGCTGCCACACTAGGCCCAATCCGGTATGAAGCAAACAAGCCTGGTTTTTTCCCTCTTCGGCAACTCCCTGCGGCTCCAGCTCCGACTCTCTCAGTCACTTCTGAGTTCTCAACGAAACAGGGGCTGGATCGTCACCTTCATCGACTGGCAATTAAAGTTTTCTACCAACTTCTCGGTTGTTTCCCGTTTATACGAGATGGCTGCTGGTGCTGGTGCTGCCAGTCGCCGGAGAAAAGGATGTCGCAGAGAAACACGGCAGGAAAACCTTCATCTTCCCGAATGCTCGGGACGAGCAAGACTGCGTGAAGCATTTGCTGATTTGAAGAGAGGGGTACTTACCTAGTATCCGGTACCTAAATTGATGCCGCAGTCCCTTGCGTATCTAGCGGCCGACACTTGCTAGCATACATTTGAGCTTAACTACGAGTACATACATGTGCAGCCTCAGCTTGGCAGCACAATCAAGCACCTGTCTCTGCTGCTGTCGCTTGCGCTGTCATCTGTGCCACTGACTCGCCGCCAAATTACAGCATGACTCCTATCTGGGCAACCATTCCCAACGTGGTCATCCTTACCGACACGCGTTGCAGCATGCTTGCGCTGTCGTCGATGGCAGCAGGTTTTCTCGCGTCTGTCGCCTAAAGCAGTATCCACTTATACGCGCACACCCCTCTCGGTGGCTGCGCAGCTAGCAAATGAGAGCCTGCGCAACTCCCGAGTCGAGCGTCATTTCGAAGCCGAAACGATGAGTGGCTGTGGCTGGAGCTCCGTACCGTAACTGTGGGTGTGGCTTGGTGGCTGATGGAGAACCGTGGATAGAACCCAGTGGGCCAAGACTTCGTTTATAGACGGGCGTGCTGTGCTGGTAACAAGGAGGTGGAGGCCCAGTACCTAGTCGACAGTGCAACACACAGTCGAGCGTAGTGAGAGGGGGGATAACACTTTTGGGTGACTAGGGACATGGATGCAAGCGAGCTGTGCGACAGTTGTTGCTCGAGGTTTGTCTAGATGAAGGAATGATACGCAAGACTATGGTGATCAGAGACGGACTGGAGAGAAGCATGGATAAAGTCAGCTCCGTGTGCTTTGATCAGGTTCGTTGGCTAGAGTGCTGTGGATTAATATTCTTAGGTCGAGATTGGAGTAAGAGCAGCCGCGGTTGCGTGTGACTTGCAGTTGGATGGGCTTTCCTTCCGCCTCTCAATACTCTTGTCATACGATTGATGGACGCGCTTGACAGGCCCTTCACCAAAAGCTGTAGTTTTTGGACCAGACTTAGGACTGACGGTACCAGACCGTTGCTGGGTGAAGCATAGCATCATTGTTAACCATCATAGATTGCATGAGGATGACAATTTGAGAGCATAACACCACAACATTTTCTAAAGTGAGGACGAGTCTACTAGCTGAAAAGGCCATATCTAATTATAAGGATGAGGTTTAAGTATCTGCCACCTAGACCCTCTACTCTAGGATTTATTCCTTGCTTCCGTCAAACCCCAAAACATATATATTCATTCCTTCCCTTGGTTTCTATAATTCACTCCAGGACAAGCCAAATCTGCCTGAAGGAACACTACCATTGAGCTGCGCATTTCTCTCGAGGGCATAACATTCAGCGACCTGTTATCCTCCCAAAGATTACAGCCTTGAAATCTGGCTTAGTATTCAGTGATACATGTATGCCAATTTATGCTGCGAATTCCAAGTCTGAACTTTCACAGCAGGAAAGACACTGATATAGTATACTCTGATATGAGGAATAGATCTTGCACCCACAACACACCACCAAATTGAACGACTTCTAACATTTGTCTGCTTACTCGACAGAGCCTTATATATATACCGAACTGACTTGCCACACAACATCACACTATGCATATAAAGCATTTCATTTCAAATTGCAGTTTATTAACAACACAATTAAACCTTTCTCCACCATGAGGACTGCAATCCAATGCATACAATTTCCCCAAGGTATATTATATCGTCATGTTTTATATCCCAGAGACAACAACACATCTCAATCCTCAAATAGATTGATTGATCGGAGCGGCTGCTCTAAATCCCTTAGCTCCGGCCTAGCCTAGCCTAGCCTAGACTACTGTGCCTCCCTCCCTAGTTCCTTTATAGTATCTCTCTACCTAAAGACTCCGCCTCACCCTAACATCTTAGCTTCACTCCGGCGCTTTCATTTTACTCTCGAGTTGAGTTCTCCAACAGTGGAATTGGAGAAAGGGGAAGGAGAAAGACTAGCTGGCGGAACGGGCGGATGATGATCCCCGATGCTGAGCATCTGCAAATGGAGTTATGATGTGGTAATTGTTTCCACTTGGTTTTGCTTGCGTTCTGACTGAGTCAGTCAGTTAGGGACTGGCTGGGTGATTGTTGGAGGTGGGAGAGTGTGTGACCGATCAACGGGGTGGATGGAGGGGTAACAGGGGAGGTTGGATTTGTTTCTTTTGTGTTTAGGGGAGACCTATGTTTATGCTGAACTTGAGTTGGGTCTGAGGCATTATTGCTCAGTTGTGGTGGATGGTGGTGCCGTGTAAAGTACAGTATATACTTCCCTACGCACACGAATGTTTGTAGGTGATGAGATGGGGTAGGGAGTGTACGGTTTGTTGGCTTTTGCCTCAAATGTGCCGTCCCTTTTTTGGGTTATGCGTTCCAGAAGCTTTGCGGAGACCCTCTGGCGAGAGGTTCAGGTGGTCGGTCTGGACTTCCCCTCCCCTTGTGTCTGTCTTGTCTTTGCTCTTCGCAGTCACGTGGTTGAGCCGGAGCGGAGACACTCGGGGTTCTGGTCCCGCTCCCCGAATCCTACGGTCCACCGGGATGGTCCTGGGGTTAGAAGTTGACATTCTTGCTTCTATGAGTATGCCGTGGCGATGTGAGACATAGCACGGTAGCATACAGCTTCTTCTAATGTCGGAACTCAACATGTGGTTTGGTGTGCGGTAGATGACCGCCTCATGGGGAAATAACCTCGAATATGAGGTATTGGGGCGCAAGGTTCAATGGTCGGACGATGCCAAGGCTGGGGGTTTCAGAGGCTCAAAAACGGGCAGAGCGGGATGATACTGTCCGTACGGGGCTACCGGTTGTGGATCGGAGGGTTGGTGCTCGTGCTCGTGCTCGTGGCTTTGGTTTGATGCAGGGTGCTTGCTTTGCCGCTAGGATCACATAACTGGTTGCAGTGGTAAGGTTGGTAAAGCGGCAAGGGAGATGTTCGTTTCTGATTCTTCTATAGTACAAGTCTGTCGTCTCATGCCACAACATCCAGCATCTCTTCCACTCGCCCGAACTTGTCGCGGACCTTGCCCTTCTCCTGGCCGCGCGCGCGCTCGGCGCGGTCAATCCGCTGCCAGTCCTGCCAGGTCGTGGGTCGCAGACCGCGCTTCGCGGCCTCCGGACGAACGCCCTCCCAGCCGAGACCGGTGCTCCTGTTCGGACCGTTGAGCGAGGATTGGCCCCTCACGTCTGCAGCGATGGCATCGGCCGTCGTGAACGCATCGGTCATTGTCGTGGCAATTACGCCCGTCGGACCGCGCTTGGCCCAGCCAGCACAGTACAGACCGGGCAGATGGGAGATGATCGAGCCATCGGGAAGCTCCTGACGGTCGCCGGTCGCGGTGCGGCTAGTGATCCGTCCGAATCCATCGTTGGGTATCACCCCGCGCTGTGCATCGAATTGTACTCCCAGGTCTTCCATGCCCGGCAGCGCCAGCGACTTGTACCCGACGCTGCGGAAGAATGCGTCCGCGGGAAGGTCAACGGTAGCCCGCTCGCCGGTCGGAAGATACCGAGGGGTCACTTTGGCGCTGGCGAGGAATGGATCTGACGTGTCCAGTTGGTTGCGAGCGAAGGTGACATGTGAGAGGCGGTCGGGATTCTCGGGGGATGTATGCAGGCTTTCGGGTGAGAGGAGGAAGTCCAACGACCATGACTTCTGCGCGGTGAACGGGTCATTTGTGGAACCCTTGGCGAGGAGCTGGACCAGGCGTTTCTGAGCGCGAGGCAGCGCTGACATGACTTCTTCGGGCGGGAAGAGATCCTTGGGAACCGGGTCGAACGCCACGGATGGTAGCTGGAGGAGTTCGCGAAGCTCTTTGATGGTGAACGCAGCCTGGAGCCCAACGTGGTCAGTTGGCGTGAAGGCACGGCCAAGGGCAGTCAAGTAGGACATACCTGCATTGGTCCTCGACGACCCACGACGCGGACCCTCTTGATTTTGCTTCTAAGTAGCTCCTCCACTGCATACTCCGCGATGTCCGTCTTGCGCAAGACATCGATATCCGACAGCAGGATCCTGGCCACGTCCAGAGCCACGTTGCCCTGTCCTACGATGACAGCATTCTCCCCGGTGGTCAAGTCCGGAGCCAAATCCCGATGCTCGGGGAGGCCATTATACCATCCGACAAATTCTCGCGCCGAGTAGACGTTCCGAGCGGCTTTCTCACCGGGAATGCCGAGCTCTTTGTCCTTGGGTGCGCCGTATGCGAAAAGAATGGCGTCGTAGTGGGGCTGGAGCGCACTCAGAGGAAGAGACGTGCCGAGTTCGATGTTGCCAATGAAGTTGAATCGCGGGGATGTCGCGACCTCGGTAAATTTATCCTCGCAGTTCTGAATTGGACGGTCGGCATGTAAGTCATGGGTTCGAGTCAATGCTCGGTCGCAATATCGGTCGCGATGTCAGAACGTACCTTAACCTCGGGATGATCAGGGGCAACTCCATATCGGGCCAGGCCAAACGGGACGGGCAGCTTCTCGTACATATCGACCACTGCTTCATCCACCTTGGCGAGCAGGCGATAGGCAGCGTAGAAGCCGGCCGGACCCGAGCCTATGACGGCGACGCGAAAGGGTGTCTCATTCTGCACGACTTGGCTGTATTGACGTGTTTGTTTGATGAAGTGAGCTCGCCGAGAGCGTGTCAAGGAGCCCCTCGAGGAGCGAGTGATCTGCGCGGTGCATTGAGCGCAGACATACGGGGCACGTTGGAGATGCATCGTGGCTGAGGGGAAGAGAATGAATCATTCCGGGGGAAAGGCGGAAGAGCCACGGGCAAGCCACTTGCAGGGTCCGATGACATCGCATCACGTGATAGCTCATCACATCCGTTGCCGGGCCGACAATCGGGCGTGTTGTTGACGATCGGGTCGCAAACCATGGAAATGAAGGAACCTGAAAGATGGTGGACGATGGTTGGAGTGTGATGGATGATGACAGACGCAGCCTGCTTGCTTTGCTGCAGGTGCCAGCCCTGCAGGTGCGCGCTTGCTTCCCCTCCCCTCCACTTCCCATCTCTTTCTGCTCTTCCCATTCCTCCTCCCCGTTCCACGGTTCCTACATTCTCCCTCCCGCTGTCATTACTGTCGTTCCCTTCCTATTCCTCCCCTCGTGAGCCTCTTTCTGGTGGTTGCGACGGGTATTCCTTCTTTCTTTTAAGCTTATCGCAGAATTCGCATTCCACAGTCCACATTCCTCCATTCTCTGCTCTCCACCCCGCCTATCGCGTGGGTCAATGCTCTAGTCCTTAGTTCGCGGCGTCGTCGTCATCCATCGCGAACATGGGCGAGTCCGACCCTCCATATTTGTATGATCGCCCCATCCGCCAGCATACAGCTTCGCCACGGTTCTACAGCCAAACCTTCAACCCCAAGGCCGTAACGGAAGCAAGCTGGGCTCAACCCGAGCCGAGGGCGGAAGTCAAAGGCCCTTTGGTTGATCTCAATCGGCACCCGGACTCGGTAAGCATCACCACTACCGATCTTCCGCGTCGTCTGTTTATTCATGCTCATGACTTCTAGTACTACAATGTTCCCGATCGGACGCGATGGACTCCAATGAGCCCCCACACAAAGAGTAGAGTAATCTACGGAAGAAAGGTGCAACTGGGACTGCGAGTTCTCGCCTTGATCGGTGCGCTGGGATCGTTGTTCTGCTCAATTGTCATCAAGAAAGCAGCAAACACCATCATCTGGATCGTGCGAGTGGGGGTAAGTGCTGCATCTGAACGTGAGGAGTGGACAGGTACTGATCGCTCTCTAGCCCGCTGTGGCGATTCTGCATAACATATACAGCGTCTGGCATTTGAGTCGGTCTGCGATCAGCAGGCCTCCTGGTTCCCAAGCCAGCTACATGCTGTTCGCTGGAACTTTAGATCTGGGATTAGTTCCGTTCTACGTCTTTGCGGCATTTCTGGGCTACAGGCAGTGGACTGATACCGCCTGGAACTGGACCACGATGCTGAGTTCTGAGTTTGATGTGACGGCCAAGATCGCCGAATCCACGTTTCTGCTGAGTGTCGTCAACGGAGGGTTGCATGCTATATCCCTTGGGATCTGCATCTTCTTGGGCATAATCTTCCGTCAGATCCACCGTTTGCCTCCGGACATGAACCCACTGGAAGACAATCTCACTGCGCGCCCAATGAGTCGCAGCAGACAGAGTATCAAAGAGAAGCATGCTAGTTTGTCCACTCTGGATACCGACCTTGGTTCAAGTGAAGATCCATTGATCGATGCTCGCAAAATGCCTTTCGTCCACACCCGCGAGAACTCGTACCTCGATGGCTTGAGCCGCTATCCTCCCAGTGTTTCCGACAAGAGACATTCTCAATATTCGCAGTCCAATCAGCGCATGTCGCGGGCCGAGTCGATCCCTCAGCTGCCATTCCAGCAGCCTAATGATATTCCGGACGACATCACTATCAACTCGCCAATCGAGAATCCCGATATTTTCAATCGACCAACCACAACAATCTCCCATGGCTCCCCAGTCCGCAAGCCGTCGCCTGCTATGCCTCCCCGGTCCCAATGCGCAAGTCCTGCTTCGGATAACTGGATCGTATACCCATCTCGCTCTGGGACCCCTGTTGAGGCAGAGACTCAGCACCCAGCTCCTCGTGAACCATCCTCCGCATACAGTGCCGCCGAGACTCTGACGTCGGCCAAAAACGGGGTCATGGATTGGTTTAACGGCTCGCAGCGACAGGGTCAGCCCGTTGGACAAGCCATCACAGAAGATGTTCGCGGCGAGTATGAGTCGATTGCAGCCAACGAGTACTACAGCCACAACAATGACGACGACGTTCACGATTTCCTGTACCGAACTGGGTTTTACGATAACGCTGAACAAGACATTGGCGACAACCGGATCGACATCTTTCAAGACAGCGACCATGAACACGAATACCTTGACGAAGAAACTCGCAACTCACTGCGCGTCAATCCCCTTGCCTTGAACCCTCCGACCCCGCAGCCCAGACTCAACGGTATCCGCAGCGTCACCCGTTCGCCAAGCAACAGCAGCGGCCGTATGGCGTTGACCGACATTCCAAACCTATCCCCTAACCCGCAACAACCCTCAGAGGCAATCTCTACCGACCCAACCCCGAAGAAGGGCAAGACCTTCTACGGAGACGTATCTCGGGCAGGCGGAGGCAACGACAGCGGCAGCAACAACGTGACGCGCAAGGCCAGTCTGGGACAGAAACTCGGTAAATTCACCATGAATCGAAACCAGAAGCGCAGCGCGTACGGTGCACTGAAGCAGCACGATGACGACGACAACGACTACCTGCAGGCCGACCCCGGGACTTTGGCAGGCGATCGCAAGGGTCGCGTGGTCAGCAACTCCGGCGCGGACTTTGGTCGCACGGCCACGGAGTCGCATCCCGCTGCGACTGCCAACTCTGCCTCGTCGATGTCCTATGGGAACTACCTTGCCGGTTTGGGCGTCGTTGGGGTTGGCAGACGTCGCGACGTCAGCGGGAAGATCGCGGAGGAAGGCCGGGCGGAGACGAGCAAGAAGCCGGGATCGGAGAGCAGTAGTCCCGCGCGCGGTGACGAGAATGCCAAGCCCGTCCGTGCGGCCGGATGGGCGCGGTTCGCCGGGCTGTAGGCTCGATGATATAGGGGATGTATCTTGTGCCGTGGTGTGGCTTGTATTCATTTGTGTTTACGGGAAGGTTTCCTTGTGATTATTTTCTTCATGACTCGACGGGCTATTGATTTGGATGGATTATGATGATCTATGTGGATTATGATTGGTTAATTTGCTTTGCTTTGATGGATTTTACGGTCAGCTGTGATACTCCGTTACTCCTTGTGTTGTGTATTGTAAGTAGTGTACAGACGTCCATACTAGCTGGATTCCAGCACGAACAAAAATGGGACAGAAGAACATATCAATCAGGTATCTTGAATCCGTGATACAAATATGTACAGTTGACAATATCAGCAATGAAAATGTACAAGCAGAAGACAAAACAAAAGCAACGAATATGTACAGGTTACTTCAAGGTTTAAGCAAATATTCAAAGTATCGCTACCCTCCCCCGCCTTGAGATATAGGGGAATCATTCGAGCATGTCAAGAAGGGACCCCCTCATATTCCCACCCCTTGATGACGCGCTTATTCCGGCGGGAATTGCGGCGGTTCGCGTTACATTTCACGAAGAGCGTCAACGCGGCGATGATGCAGATGACGATGCCGGCAATGGCGGCGACGAGCACGGTGCGGCGCTCCAGCTCGCCGGGGTCGGCCGCGTACGGACACGAGGCGTCGGGCCCGCCCGTCACCCAGCAGGAGGTGACGTCGAGGGAGTTGAGATCCAGCCAGACCTCGTGTGTGCTACTGGGCGACGATGTGGCGGCGGGGTCGAGGACGTCGGACTGCGTGAGGAGGTAGTGGTACAGGAATGAGTTCTCGACGCCGGTGCGCGGGATCGACAGCGAGGTGTTGGGCGGGCAGGCGTGGTCGTAGGCGTCGGCGAAGGCGTGCGCCGTCGCCGACAGGCGCCAGGTGAACGGGGCGGTGCCGACGCGGCAGGCGGCGTGGCGCGTGAGGCTGCAGTTGACGGCGCGCCAGTGGCCGGCTAGGGTCAGGTCCATCACGGCGCAGTGGTTGTTGTTTGTGGAGGAGGTGGAGGAGGAGTCGGAGGATGCATCGGAGTCTGTGGTGGAGGAGGAGGTGTCGGCGGGTTGGCTGATCGACCAGGCCCAGGAGCTGGCCATCGAGAGCTGCTCGTAGGGCGCGATGGTGTTCGCGGCGGTGGTGTTGAAGAGCGTGTCGTTCAGTGACGGGGTCAGGCCGCACGCTGTCAGGTTCACGGAGACCGCTGACATCTCTTGGATGGTGGCGTTCCGCGAGGTTTCGCCAAGCACCGGGATGTAGTCGGAGATCGCCCAGGAGGAGTTGGCCTCGGCGACGCTGGTGGCGCCCGGCACGTAGTAGCAGGTTGAGTCGAGCTGGCCCGCCGCGTCGACGGCGATCGAGATCGTCGAGGACAGGTAGTGCGCCGGGAAGATCAGGCTGTGCGCCGCCGACAGCTCGTACCCCTCCAGCTGCGGGTCGACGGTGCCGTACTCCACCAGCAGCCGCTTCTCGCGCGCCAGCTGCACGAACTTCCCGCACGGCCATCCGTCCGGCGTGCTCTGGATGCCCTTGGCGTCCGAGTCCACCGTGAAGTACTCCGTGATCGGCTTGTAGCTGTCGTCGACCTCGTACCAGGATTCGTTGAGGTTGGCGCGCTCCGAGGCCAGCTCCGACGGGGTGTAGACGTACGAGGAGAGCTGGTGGTCGAAGATCGAGGTGAGCGTGTCCGAGCCCGTGGGCAGTTGGTCGCCGGTCAGCGCCGCGGCGGCTTCGTCTGGGTTGCTGGCGCTGGCGGCGGCGTGCAGGTTGAAGGTGACGAAGCGGATGTAGGCCGTCAGCTCGGTGCTGGTGCGCTGGAAGAGGCCCCGGAGCACGTCGATCAGCCCGTCCAGGTCGACCTTGGTGGTGCACCGGTAGGAGCCGAGCTCGTACAGCAGCGACCCCGAGGAACTAGCCGTCGCGGTGACGGTCGCTTGCGCTGCGTTGGTCGCGGTCGCGGTCGCGGTTTCGGTCGCGGTCCCGGAGACACTGACCACCGTCGCGTCCTGGGGTATCGAGACCGGGCATAGCTGCCATTTGCGTTCGTCGGGCGACCAGTACAGGTCCACGATCAGGCGACGATATCCGACCGTGAGCAGGTTCGAGATGCATCGCCCCGCCGCGTCTTCGTCATAGATATTGTTGCCGAAGCATGCTGCGCGCAGCGAGACGGACGAGGTGGTGACGAAATTCAGCGGAATCTGGCCGGCGACGTCTCGTTCGCTCTATGCGACATTAGTGGTGTGATCTGTGCTAAGGTGGAGTTTTGTCGCAAACTCACCAGGAAGACAGCCGACTGCGTCGCATTGAGAATGATATCGGGATCGAACTTCATTGATGCGTGACTACAAGCCGCAGACAGCGGAGAGGCTGATTGCGCGATGGAAAAGTCGGCATGACCGTTGGATTGGGAGCTACATGCGATACAGCATGAGTTGAGGCAGGCAGTGGAGAAGGGACGAAGAGGAAGGGCACGGAAGAGGGGGAGGAGGAAAAGCTCCGGCCGGCCGAGTGCGGAGAAGAAGGCGGTGGGTGACTCGGAGCCCGGCCCAAACACCATCTGGCCTCTTCTTTCTTTGCTTCCACCGCACTCGACTGCACTTCACATCTCACCCTTGAACTCATCTCATCCCGCCCTTTTCCACCCGCCCCAACTCTTCCTCGTCTTTCGGCGTGCTCCTCGTAAGCTTGAAAGAACGCAGGCGCTTTCTTGCAAACGTCGCATGATCTTTTCTGTTCTCAGCTAGTTCGATCTACACATCCATCGCTCACTATGGCGGCGCCCGGTGGGCCATCCCCCCAGCAGATCGCGGCCATGCAGCAGCAGTTCGCTGCTGAGGCTGCCAGACGCGGAATGACTCCGGAACAGTTCGCCCAACAGCAGCGCGAACAACTTGCTGCAGAGGCTGCTAAGCACAATATGAGCACCGAACAATATGTCGCGCAGCTCCGAGCGCGCGCCATCGCCGCACACCAGCAACAGATCGCCCAGGCTCAGGCTCAAGCCCGGGCCCAGGCCCAAGCACAAGCTCAGGGAGCTCAGGGAGCTCAACCGCCCAGCCAGCCCGGTCAGCCCGGCCAGAATCTCCCAGCACCTCAACAACCTCAGCCCCAGCAGACCACTCGTCAAGTTCCCGTCAACCCGTCCAATCCTCCCGACCCGAAGGCGATCGCAGTGGCGCAGTTCCTGCAGTCGCAGAACCTCAAGACGCGGACATGTATCATGGACGGTCAACGGAAGGAGATGTTCAAAGGTTTGACAATCTGGTAGCTCGTCTGATAACAGTGGTGCTGATGCAGTTCTCCAGTGAAACGCGCTATTCGCGCCCTCGAGTCCCCCGCCTATGCTAAAGCTGCCGCCAAGAAGAACTCCCTCCTCCCGCCAGTGACCGACCGTGCTTCCGCTGAGAACGTCTTCAAGCTTCTGCCCCTGTCTCTTCTGGCTCTCCGAGTCTCCAAGGTCGATCCCCACGCCGGCCACAACCACGCCAAGCCCAAGAACCGTGTCAAGGGGCTGTGGACGGTCAAGATCGAGCAGCACCAGGAAACCAACCCCATGATGCACTACGTTTGGCTGTACGAGGGACCTCAGTTGAAGCAGAAGTTGATGGCCGGTGCCGTTGTGGCGGGTATCTTTGCCGTCGTGTTGTTCCCCCTATGGCCTATGATGCTGCGACAGGGAGTCTGGTACTTGAGTGTCGGCATGATGGGTCTGCTGGGATTGTTCTTCGCCATGTCGATCTTCCGTCTCATCTTGTTCTGCATCACTGTCTTTGCGGTGCCGCCTGGTCTCTGGCTTTTCCCCAACCTCTTTGAAGATGTCGGCTTCGTGGATAGTTTCAAGCCCTTGTGGGGATGGCAAGAGGTATGTATATGGTTTTCTCCTGGTCTGGGACAAAAGCTGACACACTCGACAGAATAAGAAGAAGAAGAAGTCGAAGTCGAAGAAGGCTGTGGCTGGGGAGGCCACGGAACCTGCTACCGACCCCGCTACCGACGCAGCTCCGGCAGCATCCACGACGGCAACCGAAGCACCCGATACTTCCAGCACTGTCAAGCGCGACTTGGCGCCTCGAGTGGAGGAGGTTGGCGACGAGTAAAGGGGTAAGTGAGTGGATTGCAGATTCGCCTTGTACTGTCTGGCACTGTTTCAATGGCACGATTGGGTTAGGTATCATATCTCTTCGGCTTTCATGTTTCATGCTTCCGGGTTTACTTATATGTGGGCACAAAACGAACTTGGGCTTGGGTTTGCGATTGAAAATTATCATTACTTTCCTTCCTGAAATGCTCCGGAGTTTAGACTTTAATTTATGTGTTCTTCATGAATTTGTTCCTTTCCTGTTGCTGAACTTCAGCAAGCCAACAACCGACACACCAATCCGTCCGACCCCTTAGCAAACTATGATGTGTGTGTCGGGAAAGAGCGAAGGACGTCACGCTGTCCACTAACGTAATCTCCCCCTTTTCTCATCAACCTCATCAACTCACCGTTGCGTTTGCGTCTCGTTTGCGATCCTGCCCAACACATATCCTGCTCGACTGTGTCTGTTCCACCATCGTCTAAACACTATCTTCACTATCAAAACTGTG
This sequence comes from Aspergillus japonicus CBS 114.51, assembly GCF_003184785.1. NCBI lineage: Eukaryota > Fungi > Ascomycota > Eurotiomycetes > Eurotiales > Aspergillaceae > Aspergillus > Aspergillus japonicus. The sequence continues at coordinate 45,388 of NW_020291681.1, forward strand.
ATACGGGCTGAGGAATCAGTCATCGCTTACCCATCAAGTCTGTGGGCTGGGTGAGTGTCTATTGATCATCCTGAAAATTCACAAAGGTACTTCTGCGGACCGTCATTCATTCTTCTCCGTTCCAGCTTCACAAGGCAATTTGGTATATCATCAACCAAATTGGAATATTATCTTCACTTTCCTTCTTACTTTCTGATACTCAGCCAAACCTCTTTTGGATAACCTCTCTTTCACGAGACGGCAAGAAAACATTTCGAGAACTATCTCTACGCGCTCACTCGTTTGACATCATTACGATCATATCATCAATATATTCCGTGTTCAGTGACCATGACTCCAGGGTCAGTTGTCCCTCACACTTCCTTCATGTCTCCTGACCTGACAACCCTATTTCATCTAGGATATGTTACGAGTTTGCGAACAACGGAAACTGCAACAGAAGGAGCTGCCGATACGCCCACGTGCAAAACGACCAAGCGAGTTCTTTCCCCAGACCAGCAGCCCGTAACAGATCATCATATCCTCGTCTATCGAACTCAGAGAGAGACTTTCGAGCATGGAAAAGAAACGTTGATATCATTAGCACAGCCTCTCAGTTGAGCTCTGTCTTCCGAGAGGCACGACGACTTATTGACATTGATGTTGGCATGCGGCAGTCCGTCATACAAACCCTTAGCACTGAGAGTGGTTCGAGATGTATCAAGAAAATGCTCGACCAGACCTTCGAAGGCTTGGATGGCTTCGGACAGAAACAAATTCTCAGAGCCCAGGCCATCCCATTCTTCGAAGTCATTTCCCACCCAGAGGTGCTATCTTCTCCAGTCCTCGAGCAAGCAGTTGGAACCATCTACAACTTGCTATACGGCAGAGGGGGTGCCAGTGCATCACGACTTTTTGCCTACGTCTCAGACGTCTTGAACAAACGTGTAAAGGATGAAACCACTGCATCCTGGTTGGAGGTTACTCTTTCGGTCTTCTCTCAGATGGTCGAGCTCAAATCGGAGGCACTTGTTCAAGACTATCTCAGAACGGTTGCTAAAGGATTCGAGGAGATCTTTCTCGCCTGGACGAGCAGCTATTCGGAGGCCTCTTTACACCGTCAATCTCAAGTGCACTTAGAACGCCTACTGCGACGGTTCGAGATCGGTAGTTCTCTTCCCAGCATCGTAGAGAATAATTCTCAAGGTTCTGCTATTGATCGTGGGAACTTTGTCAGTAAGTGCGAGCCACCTGGGGGCCGCCATGACAATGACCATGCAGATATCTGTCAGGCTCGCATCGTGCCCAGCTACCAAGAGATCTTGAGTATGCGAAACGAGTACCTTCACCTCTATGATCCTTCACAGTGGCATGTACGTGGTCTTGAAGGGCTCTTGGATCGCAACTTCCGTTTGTTGCGAGAGGATACCATTGGTCTTCTCCGCGATGCTATCCATTCAGAGTTCAGACTTTCGGGACAATCCCAGAGAGGTAAGAGTCAACAACGCAGAAATGTATACCACGATGTGAGAATCCTTAGTGTCGAGTTCCACTCAACATCCGGTGTACAATTTGAGGTTGGCTTTTATCAGCCTGCCAATGTCGCTTCAATGACGGCTACGAAGCGCGAAGAATGGTGGAAAATGTCTAAACGCTTGCAGCCAGGTGCTTTAGTATGCCTCATAGCAAGAACGAATTTTGTACTTTTCTGTACCGTCGTTCAGCAGCAGCAGCAGCAGCCAGTGAATATGGCACAAGGACACGGCGCTAGAAAGCAGCGACGAGAGAAGAATCATTTGCGCTCTCTATCGGAAGATCCCCAAGTTGCACGCATTACTGTGGAGCTGACCGACGGGAGAAACAAGAATATCCAGAGTCTCCTTAGACAATACACCGAGCAAGAACCGTGCTCCGCTCTGGTGGAGTTTCCTGGTGTCCTTCTCCCAGCGTTTGAGCCGACTTTACGAGCACTCCAATTAAAGCGGACCGCGAATTTGCCCCTGTCTGGCCTGATTATTCCTCCTCGTCCTAGTACCTCAGAGCCCAATACAGTGTCCCCCCCGCTCTATGCCCTAAAGCCCGGCTTCCGGTTCGATCTCCGATGCTTGACAAATGAAGATAGAGAGTTGTATGTTTACCCCGATCAGCCAGCCGACCTACAAACTCTGCGTCAGCATTCCAGCCTCGACGATGCACAGGCGACTACCCTTGTCGATGCTCTTCAGCGAAGACTTGGATTGATTCAAGGACCACCAGGAACTGGCAAGAGCTATACAGGTGTTGCTATTATCAAGGTCCTTCTTGCAAATAAGGGCCCTGATATGGCAGACTCAGGACCGAACTTATGTGTAACATACACCAATCATGCTCTTGACCAACTTTTGGGTTCCCTACTTGAAGGCAAAGTCACCGAGCAAATCGTTCGAATCGGTTCGCGGTCCAAAGCTGAATGTATGGAGCTCTTTCAACTACGGACACTCGCGAGAAAATTTGACAAGACGAAGTTTGAAAAGAGAGGTCAGTGGGAGTCTCATCGTTCTCTAGAAGACTGTGCTCGTGACTTCAAGAACATAGAATTGACACAGAATCACACCTGCTTGACTAATGCATCACTTGTGCGATCACCATACGGATCATTATAACCAGCTTTTCGGTACAGGTGAGGACGGCTTCAAACATCAAGAGGGCAAGAACTGCAAGAAAGTCTTAAATCGTTGGCGCTTTTCCGGTGGGAAGGCCGACACCAACCATGTTCGAAAGGTCGAAGAAATGACTTCGGTCAAACTAACGCAGATGTCACACTTTGAACGACAAGCTTTGTACCAACATTGGCAGATGGACATACGGAGCGAAATGGAAGAGCAATTGATAAAAATTTGCGGGTCACATCACACTGCCAAACGTGAGCTTGACAACATTCGCAGTGAAGTTGATCTGCGATGTCTCGCTCAGGCTGATATTGTTGGCGTTAAAACGAGTGGTTTGGCTCGAAATCTCGATATGCTCCGGAGGCTGAAGTCCAAGGTTGTGCTATCCGAAGAGGCAGGAGAGGTTCTTGAAGCTCATGTCCTTACCACTCTTTTGCTATCGGTCGAAAATGCAATCCTCATTGGTGATCGTCTCCAGCTCCGGCCCCAAGTACAGAATTATGAAATATCGCGCGAGAACAAGAATGGTGGCGAAAAGTATGGCCTGGATGTATCTCTCTTCGAATGCCTTGTCGATACAGAGAGCCCTATGGATGCCAACCTGCCATTCAGTACTTTGAATACGCAGCGGCGTATGCATCCATCCATCGCCCAGCTTGTACGTGGCACATTATATCCGCAGCTCCAAGACGCACTATCTGTGGATGTATATCCTGGCGTTGCTGGGCTTCGAAAGCGATTATTGTGGTTAGATAACCGTGTACCAGAGGCCGATCCGTCAATTGAGGATGCAACAGCCACATCCAAATGGAACGACTATGAAGTTGAGATGACTACAGCCCATGTCAGTCACCTCTTACGGCAGGGGAAGTACAGGAGTGATGATATTGCTGTTATCACGCCTTACCTTGGTCAGCTTCACAAACTACGACGCAGACTCGGCCAGTTGTATACGATCGCTCTGGGGGACCATGATGAGGATGACCTCAATAAGGCTGGCTTTGACGATGACCCGACTTCGAACTGTACTGGAGTAAGGTCAGCTCTGTTGGAGAGCGTACGGGTTGCTACAATTGATAATTTCCAGGGCGAGGAGGCGAGCGTGGTTGTCATCTCACTGGTCCGCAGCAATCCGCAGACTCATTGTAGCTTTCTCCGGACGCCGAATCGAGTCAATGTCCTTCTTTCTCGAGCTAAACATGGCATGTACATCATTGGCAACTCTATGACGTCGACGCATGTTCCCATGTGGGCTGATGTTCTTGAAATGCTCGAGGAGAACGGGAACATTCGCACCAGATTAGAGCTACAGTGCCCACGGCACCCGGAGAGTGAGATAACCGTCTGCGAACCAAGCGACTTCCCACGTCTCTCACCCGAAGGAGGATGCAATCTGCGATGTGAAAGGCGTATGCCATGTGGCCATGCATGCGTGCAAAAGTGTCATTCTGAAATCCTACATAATGCGGTATACTGCCTGGAACCTTGTCAAAGACCACTTCGAGGATGTTCTCATCCCTGTCCCCAGAAGTGCGGCGATCAATCCCCACCCAAATGCATGACGAATGTCTTCCAGAAGAATAGGCAGCTCGACTGCGACCATTTGATGCCTAATCTTCCATGCTAGCAAAGTCAGGACTTGTCAACAGTCCGGTGCGCTGTGCTGCTCAAGAAGACCGTTCCTGGCTGCAGAAATGATATTACCGTGGCATGCCATGTTGATGTCACCGCTCCACATTACAAATGTACTGCTCAATGTCGGACCCCATTAACCTGTGGCCACTTGTGTAAGCATCCTTGTGTCAAGTGTGTCACCAGAAGTGATACGGCCGAAACTCAGACCGATCATGGCATTTGCAAACAGGAGTGTGGCAGAAACCAATCTACTTGCGCTCATAGATGCAAGACGCCGTGTCATGGATCAGCAGCAGTGTGTCCACCTTGTCAATCAGCCTGTGATATTCGCTGTGGTCATTCTAGATGCGACAATAAATGCTCGGATTCATGCACTCCTTGCGTCGTAGAGATCTGCCTGTCTGCCTGCCCTCACAGTCGTTGCACAATGCCCTGTGCTGCTCCATGCGACCATGTCCCATGCTCGAAGAGGTGTGATCAATTTCTAGCGTGCGGGCATCAATGCCCGTCCATTTGTGGGGAGATTTGCCCGCTTGCGCGATATTGTCAAGTATGTGGGGATGATGAAATCCAGAATCACATGGTTGACTTTATCCTTGGAGAGACCTACCGGGACATCAACCTCGACGAGAACCCATGCGTCTTTCCTCGTTGTGGCACTTCTTGACAGTTGAGAATATGGATGCCCAGATGGACATGAAGAAATACTACATTCTTGACGGAAGGGAGAAGCCAATTGGTATTGCCGCAGCAATGGAGCCGTTCTCCATGGACGACATCAAGACGTGCGCCAGCTGCCCTGGGCCCCTGAGAGATATCGCCCGATACGGACGGTTGGTCCGCCGTGCTCTCTTGGATGAATCGACAAAAAGGTTAATATTGTACATGAATCGCGAATTCGTCCCACTAGCGCAGACCCTCCCTCGATGCATACGACAGCTCCAGGAATTGACAAATGAACAACCTATTGTCTGGCCGGCCACTGTCAAGATCGCGGGCAAGTGCGAAGGCCGACTTGCTACGATGTGCAATATACTTTCTCAAGCCAGCAAGAGACGATGGCGGTACATTCTCGATCTACGGCAAGCAATCAAGAGATATATGAAGCAAGTAACGCCCGAGGAGCAGCAGTACAGTAAAGTACGCAACTTGGTTGAAATCGCTCGTCGTCGAAAGGAAGCCACTGAGAGTTTTGAGCCTGAGGACGATATCCTTCAGCTGAAGGGGTCGGCTCAAGCCACCGCGCTCAATTTGCGTCTGGATATCGCCTTGCTCGCTGACTTTCTCAGACTTCATCGCGAGGCCCCGAAACAGACCCGTAGTGCGGTTGAGATGGATTTGTCGAAGAATCGCGACCAATGCAAGGCTCTCGTGAAGACAGCGGAACTTTCGAATCACATTGTTCACCAGACGGAGGGATATATCTTCCTCGCCCAGCTCCATGGCTTTGAGCGATCGTATGCAGCCTCGCCTGAGTTGGTAGAGCGACACATGGCCCATGCCCAGGAAGCCCTCAATCACGCCAGGACCCTCTGCACCTCCTGGCCTGCTCAGACCCGTGGCATGATGGACGAAGTCCACGGTGTCGAGAGGATGCTTCTCGGTGCGAAGTTCTATACTCCCGTGACCAACGACGAACGCATGGCGGTCATTACTGCCATGGCGCAGGAGTTCCGTGGCACGGGGCATTGGTACTACCGTCGCAATGGCCATCCCTTCACGATTGGGGAGTGCGGCATGGCGATGGAGAGGGCCGTATGTTCCGAGTGTGGGGAGCCCGTCGGTGGACAGAATCATATCGCTACCGAAGGCGTGACGCGTGCGGCGGACTTGGAGGACAGTTTGGCGCGGTTGAACTTACATTAAGCTTCTGTCTCGTTCTTGGATTACGAAGGTTTGGTATCTAGTGCTTTTGTTTAATATGACATTCTGCTATAGCCTAGCTGGTTGACAAATTAAATCCTCAAGTTAAACCTCACAAGTCCTCCAAACCCACAACCTCCCAAACCGACACCCACCCCGACAACAATCGGCATCGCGCCAACAGCCCTCGCCTTCCTCCTTACACACCCTCGGCTCCCCGCAGACCAACTCCCCATTCACCCCACAACTCCCCGACACACAATCCCCATCGCCCGCACACGGCGCCCCATACGCCCCTGGCCCCGGCGCCGCCTGACACATTTTCGTGGCGCGATCCTCACTAAACAGACTATACGCGCAGACCAGCCCCGCCGCACACTCTTGAGTCTGCCGACAAACCGCCCCGTACTCCCCTGCAGGCCGCGCACAAATTCCCGCCGCACAAAGCCCGAACCCGCACTGCTCGTCGACGCGACACGGGGCCCCGAGGCCCAGCACCCCGGGGAGACAGGTGTTCGTCTGCGGCGCACACACCCATCGTTGTTGCGGATCGGTATCGTCGGTCCTGCAGTCGGATCCCTGCGTGCAGGGTTTCCCCGTCTGCGTCAGCGCGCAGCTCCCGGCCTGGCAGTAGTTGGCCGTGCATTCGGCGTCGGTCGTGCAGCATGTCCCTGCGGCGAGGCGCGGGAGGCAGCGGTTGGCTGGGTGGAAGCAGAATTCGGTGCTCGGGGGTGTGGTTGTGGTTGTTGTGGTCTGGCAGGTGGCGTCCGTGGTGCAGGGCGCGCGCGTGAGGAGGTATTCGGGGGTTGGGTCGGGGGGTGGGGTGCATGCTTTTGTTGTCGGGGGGTGGAGGGTTGTGAGGAGGAGGAGGGTGAGGGTTGTTGGGCCAGGGAGTGGGAGGCGCATTTTCGGGGATTAGAGGGTGGAAGGTTAAGAGGGTGTGGTGAGGGGAGGTAGCAGGGTCAGTGCTGGGGATGGGTGGGTTTTATGGGGTTGTTGTAGAGGCAGAGGCAGAGGATGATACGGGGGTGGGAGGTGGGAGGACGGAAGAGGAGGTGATATTCTTGCTGGTGCGGGATGATCTGCCACTTTATTGATTTCCCTGCATGATGCTTGATAGCACGGTCGATGCAAGGGGGTTAGCGGGTAGAGGGGGGACTGGTCATAGGGGAGATTCCTGCTTGGGTTGGTTGGAGATTTGTGTATATATTGATAATGGCTGTACTGTACAGTACCTCTTAGGGCTGTCAATTTTGGGTAAGAGGGAGGGGGCTCGCCTAGCATGCAAATACTGTACTTTATACCCAGGGCATCCTCCCACGAGAACTTGTTGGAGGATACGATATCAAGGGCAAAAGAACTGAGGCAATACAAATTCGTTGAATTGGTTGAATTATTAACTGAGGAAGGAACTCGCCACGGCTATATGGTGTTTTTATATTTCCGCGTTATGTGATTCAGCGATATAAGGCCACACGCGCCGATACACCCCCTTGCAGGGCTCCGTGGCTTGGTAGACAAGTCCGCGAGGTTCTCTAGGAATTTAACGTATTCTAAGTGTATACCGCCGCGTTGAATAGCTTGATGAATCCAATGATATGTAATATTGATATGCATGGTCCTCCGGTGGAACTGGTTGTTCTGCGCCAATGCGATTGCGCCTTTATTGTCAATGTAAATGGTTATCAGGTGTGCACTTTGGAAACCGAGATTTTTAAGCATGTAGATGAGCCAGCAGGCTTTCTTGCTCGCGGTATGAAGCGCTATGTATTCGGCTTTATGCATTGACGCCGTGACGCAAGTCTATAGGCGTAATGACTAAGAGATCGGACCGTTCACTTATGCAAAGACGTATCCAGTAGTCGAACGGTGTGTATCCAAGCAACCGCCGTAGTCAGCGTCAATGTAGCCAACTACAACCCACCGATGCTTGTCAGGAAGTCGAGTAACGTTTGACTTGCTATCCTGAAAGCTGAGCGGTTCTATGTCTGCATGATTTCTGGGTTCCAGAACCGTCTAGTTAGCAAGGTCGCAAGGATACAGTAAAGCCTTGGTGTTCATGCGGGCCCCTGACATGATCGCCGGATCTCTGCATAGGCCCTAAGAACTGCATCGCGCGGGTTCGTACAGAATCTAAGTCAAACTCAACTCACTATACATCTTGAATCGTATTCTCTTGGCTGACCACCATCGCTACACATTGGAGATCAGATGCATGCGAGCAATGCGCAAAGTGACCAGACCGAAGTTGACGTTTTCCTCGCCTTTCCGAAGCCTCGCAGCTCCAGTCCAGGACTCCGCCTAATCATAGAATAAGGTCGTCAGACATGTGCTGTAGAAGCAGCCTTTGGGCTGTTGCTTTCTGTAAAAGCAACTGAGGTCCATTGATCAGCTGCATGGCCGTATTTGATGCATTCTATCTAGCTTCGCAGTGCCGGCAGGATTTGACTGCGGCTCGGAAGAGCTGCCGGTCACAGCCCTTGCAGCGGCATGCACTTCCCTTGCCCTTGCCGCAGGCCCTCTTGTCCGAGAAGCCACTGTGACCATGATCTGGAGTCTTACAGCATGCCCAGGGAGTGGAGACATGCTGATTACTTTTTCTAACCAAGCCACAATGCGATCGAACTGTACTAAGTGTCAGTTACTCTTCGGACAGTAAGCAACAGGGTTTTATTACATCGTCAGCATGGTCCAGGTATCTCGCGTATGTCTTGCATCCGTTCAAAATGAACAGATGAGACTCAGTGCGCTCGAAGTTGACTGAGACTCTCACTTGGGCGTGTTCCCTCAGTTGGGAGCTGGATTTCTGGACGAAGACATCGACCGTCTCCGAAAGATCCGTTGACTGTTCCAACGAACAATGTATGGCTTCACACCCCCAACTGGTTCGGCCCTGGATCCCCTGAACAGTGAGATCGTCTGATCAATCCCCTCTTGTAAGGCTATAGTGCAGACATTTGTGCGTGCCAAGCACGCGTGCTCTCATTGAGAAAAGTGTCTGGCTGCATTATCTCGAAGCATTTTTCGGTCGAAGCTCCACATCTGCTTGCTGCTGATCAGTGCACTTGAATATGTTGGAGCCGTTGAGCTCTAGATTTGTTGCCAGCACACACAAATCCAACATTCTGTTCAAGCTGGTTCATGCATGTCGATGATTTCAGGTTGCAGAGCAGATGCATTTTGCATGATTCTTCACGTTGAAGACTGATTGCTCTCCAAGCGTCATGCTCTGAAGTGGTTTAGAATTCTCATGGCGATATTCAACGGCCCGCCCAAGGCGAACAATAACCTTGCAAGGTACTGGGCTGCTGGATAACGAATTGGAACCGCAATGCATTCGGGCGTCTGGGCAGCTTTCTCGCTTTGCCCTTGAGACGTTCGGACTCTTGGAACCACTGCTTGCACCTGATGGCTCCTCGAACTCATTCAAGTTGATTCCACAACTGTTCAGGAATCTAGGTATGGTCATAGAGTCTTTCGATGGTATTCGATGTAAAATGGCGACGGTCCTCTGTTGTGCGCTCTTGCACATTTCATTCAGGGCACGGTGGTCCATGGCAGTAAGTCGGACCTTCACCCATTTAACGTCTTTGCCGCCGCGGCGCAAGGGGAGCACGGTGTAGGTGTCAACCACTTGAAAGATTTGCCGCAAAAGCTGCCCAGAGGTGGCCACTGTGAGGGGGTTGTAGCAACAGGGACGGGCATGGTGAAACCCGCAGGGGGAGGAAGCACGAAGTCCTCTAATTGTTTTCCGTTGTGTCGGAATTGCCTTTTTTTTGGCACCTCGGTCGCGTGAAAAGAGGATCAGTAAATGAAAAGCTAGATCGACTTCATACCGCGTGTGAGCCTCACAGCCGACATTTCATGACAGGCTGATGTATGCTATCCAGTGAACGTCATCGATGCCTTCGGCCCCCACTTATTAATGCGCTTCTTCGCCTGGTTTTCGTATTCAGGTACAAAGCACAGGTCCACAAAAACCATATTTTTCGCTCGAGTGGGATTGATTCCAATGCCCAGCATCTCAATTTGTTTGTCCTGGGTACAAGGAGCATCGCTCATCACACTGTATGTTCTTCCTGCTGTGGCATATTTTTCGAAAACTCGAACCTCAACTGGTTCCGATTCAATGTGCTGCCGGTATCATTAATACTGGTGATTAAACTCGCGACTGAGACAATATCATCCACTTCGGCAGACCCAAAATCAATAATCAGCCTCCTGACCGAAAAGCTGTTTGGCTAGTTCTCGAGAGCTTGTAAAGGATACTCTCACAACGCCTTCCAGCCGATATTTTTCTTCCGTTCGTCGGTGTGCGCGTTGATTTCCTCACGAAAAGACTTGGGGTAAGCATTCAAAATTCTATTGTAGTCTTTCCCACAGGCTTTCCTTGTTCCGTGCACTGTGAAAATTGCCCTTCCAGTCTCATTCCAGGAGCGTAAGTGGTTGTTCGTCCAAGGTGTCCCAGGCGTCTGGATTCCCACCTGGGAAAGCTGCCCTGTATTGGCCATTTGTCATGTGGGCAGGCATCATAAGGGTGATAGACGAGATGAGCCGGGTGTATGCACGAGAGCGGTACATGGAAAGTCTGCAGACGCTTGTGACTGCTTTGATCGCACACCAGCAGAATAGGTCCTCCGTTATGGTGAAGAAGAAGAGAGAAGAAACCGAGCAGTCTTAGGTCGGGTCCCGTAGCTGTGAGGATTTCTTTAACAACGATTTCGGGTCCACTGCTCCTATGAACAGGCAGTCGGCAGCAGCCAACATAGTGGGGGACAGCAGATGAGGTATCAGTGATGTGTAGGCACGAGGATAGGTTGCAAAGTAACATTGTGAATGTTGCCGACATGAGTCAGGAGGAAGAACTGTTGGAGTGATGGTATGTAGCATGATGAGCAAGAAGCTGACGAAGAAGAGAATACCGTAGAGACAGCATGTGGTGGAGTGGCGAAGTAGAAGGAGTGGGCTATGAAGATGGAGATGCAGAGGGTGAGTTGAAGGTGGGAGATGGAAGGTGGAAGGTGGAAGGTGGAAGGATGGCATGGAAGATGAAAGATGGAAGGTGATGCTGGAGGATGAAGCTGAAGGATGAAGATGGAAGATGAAGATTGAGGATAGAGGATGGAGATGGAAAATGAAGAGGGAAGATGGGAGTTGAGAAGTGTGGAGGTGGAAGAGGAAGGAAGAGGAAGAGGAAGGAAGAAGGGAAAGAAGGAGGTATTTAAGCACCTCGTCGGGCGAGGACCGCTGCATTAAGGTGCCCATTCACTTGGTCTATTGCATTCAATAATGGTTCTTATTCAAAGGAAATACAGAGATGCTGATTCACCATTACTCAATACTGGGTATGGATTCACTGGCAGCTACTGAGTGTGAATCAACCTGGATTTAGGGCTTTAAAACCCAGGACAGGAGTAAAGCAATGTAGCCTTGTTTACTTTCACTCTCACCCTTTGAACTGACTTTCTTTGATCAGCCTTTTGATCCTGGAAATAGGATTTACTACCTCGCCCATTGGCAAAACAGCACTCTGTGCACTGCCCATGTCCTGCTCGATAATCGCGTATCTCACCATAAAGCTTCATATACTGACAAACCAGCCAGTCCACCTCCCCTCAAGCACCATGGGAATGATGCACTCCACCCAACCTCGTCCACAACCCCTTCTTACTCCCTTCAACCTCAAGCACCATCATGATGATGATGCATCTCCCCGCCATGATACTCATTCGGATGAAAATCCGGATGCCCCGGAATTTTCCCGGTAGCTTTATACTCCTTCTCCGGAAACGACGGACCTATTCACCTAAAATCAGCTCACCCCTCAAACCCCCCGTCAAATCCCCCCTTGATCCCCTCCAATGAAAGCAAGACTCACCCAAAGTCGGATGCACCAGCGTCGTCTCATCAAAGATATCAAACGCATGCTCCTTGGCCCAATTGTCCATCCTCTCCCAGTTCGCGCACTCGTGCTCGACCACGAAGTTGGGTTTCGGGGCGCGGTCGGCCGGATCCCAGGTGAAGGTGAGCAGGGCGACGTCGGCTTTGCACATGATGTTCTGGCGGAGGTTGTCGACGCAGTGTTCTGTTCCATTCCCTTAAACAAGGAACCTACGCTTGCGTTATGCTGGGATGGGGGATTGGGGCATACCGATATGAACTGGCGTAGTCGGTTTCCCGATGTGGTAGTAATTCTGGTAGACGACCTGCCGCAAGAATTTCTGCCAACTGGCTTTCAGCTCCAGGCTTATCACCCGGCCAAGCGGGGGATTCTTACCAGACAGTGCAGCTGATGATACACATCTACTGCCCAGTCAGCCTTCAAGCCACAGACCGTTCATACCCCTATAACGGAAAAAAAGGACGATGACATTGCTGACTACCTACCGGGAATAGCATAAAACCCCCCCTTTTCATCATTAATCGGCACCGAAGTCCGGTTGATCCGGGCCAGATCCTCGGCGGTGACCCGGATATTGGAGTTGATGAACAGCTGGTGCCACGCGTGGTCGAGTTCCTCCGAGGGGACGCCCTTGAACGGGTTCTCGCTCTCGATGGAGGCGTAGATGGTCTTGCGTTCCATCTGGATGGCTTCGTGGAGGGGGGCTACAGTGGACATTTGGTCTGTCGTTAGTCTTCCAGTTCTTTACAGGTTGGCTTCTTCGGAGATAGGGGCTCGAAGAGCGTACAATCAATCAAATGCGCTGGCTTATCCACCGCCCCCTGCCTTGACTTGGACGTCGCGACCAAGAAGGCCGCGCCGTAGAGCGAGGCAAGCAGGAAGTGGAAGCAAAGGCTCTGCCATCGGAAAAGGGAGAATGGGCGCCGTGAAGGGCGGTTGATGTAGCAGGCATCCTCTTCCTCCAGAAGCGGTCGGTCTTTACCGAGATGCTCGTCGTGGTAGTCTGAGAGAGCCAAGCTATCGGAGGAGGTGCTGTCCTTGCTGCTTTTCTTGAGAGCTGCGTACATCTTGCTCGGGTTGGAGGAGGCAGAAGATGATGGCAGTAAACGAACTCGAATCTCAGAAGGTATAATCCCACAGGCAGGAGGAGCAGCAACTGCACGAGCACACGTAGGTATCGCATGGGTTTGGGCATCAGTATCGGTGGTGGAGGAAAACCTGCTTTCTGCGTCGGAGACGCAGCTATCCTTCGGCAACTGGTTAGGGCTGGAATGGATTTCAATCTCAGTCCTTGGGACTGCTATTCCGAGTCATCGTACTCGAGGTAGTTGGTTGGTGTTAGAATTATTGGCGGCCAGTGCTGCTCGTATCATGGTCGATAGAGACGAGTGGACAATTTTGGAACACTATAGCGTCTTCCACTTGTCGGCAAAAGTCACCATGACTGGACACTTGTGCGCAAGTACCTACTCGGCACTTTCTTCCAACACGATAAGCACACTTCGATGGAGTGCCTCAGTAGATACACCTTGCACCTCCCCCAGCCCTAACGAATCTCCATCCATCATCTACAATCTTAACTCTCCTCCCAACCCTACGATCTACAAAACAAGTACATCCCAACGTCATGAAGACATTGTACGTATATCCACCCAAATCCCAGAATTCCAAGAAAACAGGATTCCGACAGCCCGTTTCCCCATCCCCATTCCAATCCAGCCGGCTGTTTCCCTAACGCGATGACTCTCCCTGACTCTCTCCATCTCCAAACCCACCGAGTGAGGAACAATGGACTGCCAGTGGCACGGTCCTGGCATCGCATACCTCGGCGTCACGACACCATATTCACCTACTCATCACTATCAACGCTGTCGTCTCCCCTCATCCCAGCAACATAAAACCCATGCCTCCCACCAGCACACTCTCACTCTCACCCCTCCCATCTTCTCCATCAGAAATCAACTTCCTCACCAGAAAACAAGGCTCATCTTCCTCTTCCCTGCTCCGAGAATATCCACCCCAAAACCGCGAAAATGATGTACTCGCCCAAGTTCCTGTTGGCGCTGTGCCTGGCCGTCGGCATGGTGACGGCTTTGCCTAGTATGTTCTGCTTTCTCTTTGGTGTTGTTGGTGGTGGTTGAGTCGTGGGAAGGAGGTTTTAACCGGATGGAAATGCCGGATTGAGGCATTGTGGGCTATAGGCTATAGGCTGGAGTTGGAATGGAGGCTGACAAGTTGGTGTGTGCAGAGGTGAGATCCACCGCCGAGTTGGATGGCGATCTCTACAATTATAAGCGTGGCGGCGCTGAGCTTGATGGGGACTTGTATAACTACAAGAAGCGCGATGGGGTTGAGCTCGACGGGGACCTCTACAACTACAAGCGTGGCAACGCTGAGCTTGATGGGGATCTCTACAACTACAAGCGCGATGGAGCCGAGCTTGACGGAGACTTGTATAACTACAAGAAGCGCGATGGGGCCGAGCTCGATGGGGATCTTTACAACTACAAGAAGCGGGCTGATGCTGAGCTTGACGGGGACCTCTATAACTACAAGAAACGAGCCAATGCCGAACTGGATGGCGACTTGTACAACTACTAAAGCAACCACTTGACTCGGGACAGGATTGGGGAAGAGACATGAGGCAGAGGGGGTGTGACCGGTTGTTATTATGGAAAGGCTAGAGTGATAGTGATAGGCAGCAGGGGTACAGTGATGTCGTTAATGGTTATTTGCGTCATTGGTGGTGGAGTATTCGTCATCAAGATGGTAGTAGACTGTAGTTACAAGGACTAGGACTGTGTAGAAAGTACAGTAAAGTTTCACGCTGTGATCACAAACAACTTAGGGCAGTTTCGACTGTACACCAGAACTGGGAGATGTGACCAACCAACAACAGCCTCAGCAAGCCTCAGGAACCCCCTCCTCATCGTCCAACTCCAAGTACCATGTCTGCAGCGTCGCAAGCAAAGCAATCACACCGGACCCCCACCACGCCAACGCACTGAAATGGTGATTCTCGCCGATGCTCTGCAACAGACCCGCAACCGTAGGGGAGAAGGTCCGACACGCCGCGCCCGCACTCGTCACCAGCCCGTTCACCCGCCCCAAGATCAACGGATCCGGCGTCCACCGCTTGATGAAGATCAACAGGGCCGGGTAGCTGAACGACGAGAAGACATTCCGCACCACCAGCCAGGTCCACAGCCCCACCGGCCGCCACCCGCGCGCCGGCAGGAACGGGAGATAGGGCAGGCAGAAGTAGGCGACCGGGTGGAGGAAGGTCACGACCAGCAACGTCCGGCCGAGGCCGAACCAGTCCGTGCACACGGGGAAGAGCAACTGAATGCCCAGGCTGATGATCCCATTGATGCCCATCACCAGACCCACCGTCGACAGGCTCATGTCCAGGCCGCCCACCCCGCCGATGTAGTACCGAGGCACGCTGGGATCGCGCGGGGTCCGGAGGAAGATGGGCAGCAGCTGGATGTAGGTGACGGTATGTGCACTCAGCAAGCAGACGGCGCTGATCAGCATCTTGACGTTGCGGTTCAGACGCCACAGCGAGAAGGCCGGGGTAGCGACTCCCTCCGTCGGCGCACGAGCTCGGACAGAAGCAGGATCTGAACTGGTCGGGTGGTGCAGAAGGAGGGGCGAGCTTTCGGACTGGGCTGGTTCTTGTGGCTGTTGTTCATCCGTGCGCTTCAATCTCAACTCCGGATGGGTCTCATCCAGAGCGCACCAAGCCAGCACCATCGTGAACAGAACCATACCCGCACACGCAAGGTTTGGCAGCAGATAGGGATACTGACGCAGCAACAAGCTGAGAAAGTGCTCACCCCCACCTTCTCCCAGATTCAGCTGCTGCTGCGCCAATAACCCCCCGAGGGCCGGGCCGATTGTGCATCCGATGCTGAAAAAGAACGGTATGACAGCATACGCCCGTGCTACATCGTCAGCGTCAGCCAGGAAACACTGAAGTCGACCGCTCGCAGTACTCCCAAGGTATCGAACCAAACCCACCTTCATGCTCCGACCGACTGACCATCTCGCTCACCATGGTCTGAACCACCCCGACATTCCCATTCAAGGCACCCCCTAGCACCCTTGCGAAAATGGCCATCCAGATGCTGGTCGCAAAGCCAAGCACAAACATGGATAAGACCGTGCCCGCGCATCCCAGCAACAGGACGGGCTTTCTTCCGATCCGGTCGGAGAGCGCCCCCCACCAGAACCCTGTCAGCGTCTCCGCCGCGGAGAAAGCAGCCACAAAGAGCCCGGCGTAGAACGCAGCCGGGTTGTTGCCGCTGTCGTCGTTCTTGCTGTTGTCGCCATTGCGCAGCAGATGGACCATCAAGTCATATGCGTACGGGAGGGGGGAGGTCAGAGCGACTGGCTCGGCGATGCGGCATAGTCCTGTTATCGATGAAGAGAGGACATGAGCGGGGTAGAGTTCACGTTCGAAAGGAATCAATGTTAAGCTTACCCAGAAGAAACAGTTGCCATGTGGGGAAGTATTTCTGCTTGGGAGATTGCATTGTTCAGTCAGTGTGTGGGGACTTTGGTGGACGCCTGAATACACGGAAATGGAAGGGCTGTTCATTGTGGATTGTGGATTGTGGATGATATACCGTCTGGTAGCAGGAGAGCAGTCACGTGCAGTCGGTCACTGCATCGAAAAGACTGACCAGGTGAATCCCGGTAGAAAAAAGGGAAACAGGTGTTCGGCTGAAGAGAGGTCGCAAGGGCCAGCCTGGATTCCCATCCGATTGCTTTCACAATTCACATCAGCCTGCATCTTGGCGGGGGACCAAGTTTCCCCTTTAGGCAATTTGTTCAGCTGGCGGGAAGATTGTGCGACAACACTATCTGTTGAGACGAACATTCCCTTGTCCAAAATATGTAGTATAGCAAGTGTATTGTAACATCTAATTTATCTAGTAATAAACATATATTCCCAGGAAATAAGGACTCTATCGTCCGTTTGAACAGCCAAAATCCAAATATGTAGATGATCAAGTATTCTAGCATACTCTCACCTCATCGACAGCCAACATGTGCAAGTACAGGGTTCAGAATGGTATCAATGAAAAGCCAAACAAGAAGAAAAAGAAATCGCTGATCGCTATGTGATGATGCTGGATCAACTGCATTGACTGTCAAAGTCTTTATGTGCAAAAATATATCGTGCCGTGGCGCCGTGGAATACATGAGGAAAGAAGGGAAGCCTAACATGGTGGCCGACGAGTGAGCTTTTGGCGTTGGCGGGGCTTCTCAACAAGATAGAAATAAGACACGATGTCACGGAGCGATTCTCGATTGCCGGGATGCGCTGCGACGGCCATTCAAGCCAAATTGGCTAGGAGCCAGGCTTTTCCGCTGTTCTTGGATTGGATGCAATGGCGGCGCGATGCCTTGCCTAGGATCCATGCCGGGTTCACCCCAGCCAGGCGGTTGTGGGTCAATTGGGGAGGGAATCTTGGGGAGCGGACAGCTAGGGGGTGGTGCTGCAGGTGGCCCGATTAGTCCTGGCATGCTCTTGCGTCGGCCCATCCCGGCCGGCGGTAAGCGTGCATTAGGATCGGTGGGATACATCACTGATCCCCGCATCCGGGCCTGATCCGGACCATTTGTTTGCTCTTCAACCAGAAGATGAAGCTCGGGAGGAGGCTTTCCGCCCACGGCGGTTGTAGGACGCAGTGTGTTGGCTGCGGTTTTCAATGGATTCCGAGACAAGCGGGAAAGGCGATGGGTCTTCGAATCGACGCTTCGTGCGGGATCGACCAGAGAATCCTGCGAGCTAGATACTCGTAATTGTTTGGGTGGAGACAATCCTTGGACAGGCCCGACCTGGTGCGATTCGATCACAGCCCCTTGCCCAAGTCCGTTCATGATCTTGCCGGGAGAATGTGGAGGAGATGGGAAAGCTAACAGAGGATCAGCGGGAGAGTCGACGTCAACAAGGTCGAGAGCAGGCGGGGCCTGCGGAAACTGCGGGACTTGCAGGGGCCCAAACCGAGCTGTAAACCGTTTGCTGAAGGAGGGTACGCTGAAGTTCGGCGCAGGCGGAGAGGTGCTGCGGTAGATTGGGTCGGGCTGGGTCGACTGAGCCCGAGGAATCTCGGCCGCCAACTCCGCAGCGGTGGGCACGGTCTGCGTTGGCGACGCATGCATCGATCGTCTCTTAGTTGACCCCGAAGATGTTGGGCTGGCCATATCACCGGGCCGAGGCACATTATCAGCCGAAGGCACGCTCGGAACACTCGATGCTGTCATAGAGTAGAAGCGTCCCGAATTGCTAATTGGAGACGTGACTTCGGTTTGAGTTGTGGAGATAGACCCCGAACGAGACTCGGATGCTGGAGGCAGCACTATCGAACGGCGGTTGATCGAGACATGGGAATTCCGGCGAGACTGGTCACTAAAGCTTGGATCCCTCTCCTCTCCGGACGCAGGCAGCTGGGGTGGGATCAACGTGGAATATCGCTTCGTATCCTTCGTTATCATTTGACGAAGGCTGGGCTTGTTCTGAAGCTGGTGGCCTGGCTCCCCGTCATCGGCTCTTTCGGAGATATACTTCTTGCCGCCACGCGCCTCAATTTGAGCTCGGACTGCCAATAGCCACGTATTCATGTCTTCGGGATGATCGAAGACTAGCAGGAATGTGCGTTCCATCCGTCGAGTATGGGAACGATGGAATCCAAAGCGAAATCGATGATGCTTGGTACCTTCAACGCCTTCCTCGTCCGATGATTGCGTTACTTGAAGCACGTAGTGCTTCCCAGGAATAGCATCACTGGCAAATGCCACTGACTTGGGTCCCAGTTGAAGCATTTTTTCAGGCAAACGGTCGTGCTTGCCGGAGCCCGCATATTGTAGGATATAGCCGGCGGTAGCGAGCACGTACACTTTCTGAGACCATTCAGTCTTGCTGATTGTTTCGGACAGGGTGCGCAGGTGCCTTTTCCTCTCTTTCTCTTCTTTTTTCTTCTTGGTGGTTGTGTCCTCCGCGGCGTCTCCGTTCTGCGACGCCTTGCTTGATGGATCATCTTCACGAGACACGATCCCTTTAGCTTTTGCCGTAGCCTGCATGCGCAAAATGGTGTCCACCGAGAGAGAAGGAACCGGTAACGAATCATGCTTGATTGACTGCGGGTATGCCTGGAACAGCGGCGGTGGTTTCCAGCCTAAGTCACCTGCTGGAGGTTGGTCATCGCTAGACTTCCCTCGCGATTTTGCAGGTAGCCTCGAGCGCTGAGAAGCAATTGTGGTGGGAGATGTGGGCAGTGTTGCAGCAGAGGCATTGGTCCTCGGTGTCGCGACCAGAGTTGGTGACAATGGCACTGCCCCTGAATTGGGGGCCGGTTGCTCCGTGGCAGGTTTCTGTTCATCGATACCAGATAGCTTGGCCTCCGTGGCTGGCTTACGGGCCGATTTGTCGCGCCCGAAAATGTTGCGTAGACTGGATTTGGATGTCTGGCGTTTCACCGGCGCGGGTTGTAAAGGGACTCGCTCTCCACCCTCCTCATCTGTCTGGTAGTCGGATGGCCGGGGTCGCTGTGGTCGAGTCGCTGTCACTTGTATCGGGCGCGCGGTGGGACGGCTGAAATTGGTTTGCAGCGGTGCCAAACGCTGGCCTCTGCGCTCGTTAACCGATTGTTGCGGGGAATCAATTTCGAGCGTCATTCTCTGCGCGGATTCCCACAATTGCGCAGAATTTTGGTGCGGGAATTTGGAGGATCTGGTGCGAGTCGGGGTATAATCGAAATCCGAGTAGCATTCAGCATCCGTCTCAGAAGGTAAATGATGGTTAAAACGAGAGATTCAGGTAAAGAGTGTGGTCAAACTGGCTGGATGACTTCATCGACAGACAAATGCAAGACAACGGGCGGGATAGAGCGATGATCGGACCACTAGACGTGGATCATTCCCGGCCAAATTGTGGAGGCACCGTGTCGCATCCACCAGAACAGAGCTCGGAGCGGTAAATACGAGAGAGAGCGATCGCGATAACAGACTGTGGATACAGGACGACCCCAGAGTATACGACGAACAGGGGATGATTGTCGCGAGTGGGAAACTGGGTCAACAGATCACCGGGGTGAAGATCAGATCAGGAGAAATCCATTGCCGTCCGTGAGCTATAAGAGAGTCGCAATCGAAGGTCGTTCAGCGAGGGAGACAGTCGCTAGCAGCAAGGATAAAAAGAATGAACGATAGCAGGGCGAAAGGAGGGGAAACCAAGAGGCAAGAGAGTGTGAGGGCCAGGTTGGACGAAGGGAGGGGAGGTGGGAGAAAGAGGAAGAAAGCGTTGATGACTCGAAAATTGGCGACAGAGAGAGGCAGGCAGGACTCGAGGGGAGAGGGAGAGGGAGAGGGGGGGCAGAAAGTATTAAAAATAAAATAGGTCTTTTGTTCCAAAGAAATGATGAGAGAGAATGAAACTAAAAATGAAACTAAAGAAGAAACGATGGGACGGACGAACGATGGACGCAAACCCGCGTGAAACGGGCTGCAGGCAAGGATGAAGGATCCCAAAGCGTTCCCACTGCGATCCGAAACGGTTTGGTAGCCGATGAGGCAGTGGACTGTCTGTGAGTCCCCCACCCCCTGAAAAGTCACTGGTTTGAGTTTGATCTCCTTCTGGAAGGATAATATTCGAGTGAGAGGGTGGTCAGTAGAAATGAAGAGGAGAAGGGAGATGGGGTCCGGGGGGAGAATCGAACAGCCAGCCAGAGATTCAATTCAATTCACAAAAACAACAATGGCTGCTGCTGCCCCTGAATTGACCCAGCCTTGCAGGGCTCCACTTCCCACCCCATCGCGTGTAAGAAGTTGAGCGTTTGAAGCTAGAGAAATCGGGGGTGGAAAGATGGAGGGAGATGATGATGGAGACATTGTAATAGTAGAGAGCCTACAGGTCTGTTGTCCTGTTTGTTGTCTCTCCCCTGCTCTTCCTGACTTGCCAATCCCAGGAGAATTGAAGATAAATGAAGCTGTCAACCTCCACATTCCGCCCATCTTATCTCTACAACCGAGGAAAGAGAAAACCGCTGAGTCAGCCCCTTTTTGTCTGGTGGTTCCAGACTCTTGTTGCCATTTCTTTAATTTGACTTTTGTGTTCCAGTTGGGACTTTGACCCCCTTCAGGTCTGGTACTTGCTGGCTGGCTGGCTGGCAGTTTCATCTCACCTCCTGGTTCGAATATTTTATACGCACACACGTACGGGACTTCATACAAAGTTCATAAATACACCCCCCAGATCGATGCAATGCAATGCAGTTCAACCATCAGTGGCACTTTCTTCCCTGCCCGGCCTCCACCGCCCCCATCAGTTCCGCCGCCTCGTCACAATGCTGCGCCATATCCACATCCTTGCCCGTTAGACCTCGCGGGTGGTGCGTCGTCCAGTGGATATCCACCGATCCAATCCGCTATTGAACCAGAACCACAGTCAGCTTCTTACTCTTACTCATGTAGTGTCCATACCCTCCTCCACCCCCTTTTCTCCTCGTCAGATCAAACTATTTCACCCACCATTACTTCTCCATCCTGAATGTCCAAATTCTCCCTCATAAAATCAAAAAGCATGGCACCCAAAAAGAAAGAGGAATAGTCAAATCACAAAGAATAGAGAAGAAAACTTACAACAGTCATAGTCGGATGATGCTTCATCGTGGCACTTTGCGAAGCAACCACATTCACAAAGCTCTACAGGTTTCCCCGAAACCACCAATCAGTCAATCCCTCAATCAACAAACACTGACTCTCACCTCCCCAACCCATTTTTTGCCCGCATTCCCGAGCATGGTACCTTGCCCCGGAAAATAAAGCACGGAAAGAAAGGTAGGGCAATTCGGGAGGAGGAGCCAAACCGCATCGGAAAGGGCGAAGCAAGCAAACTTACCACCGCCTTAAAATAGGTCTTGAAGAAGTATGTCTTCTGCAATCCCTGGCCCTCCGCATCCAGCGTCCACCCTTGCTCCGGCTGCAGCAGCGCGGTCAGACGCGGCCGGAGCTCGTCCGCGTCGACGCCCTCGGCGAATTGGGGTTCAACGGCCGCGGAAGTGGACATGCTGGAGGAGAAGTGGCGTTTCGTAGTGGATGGGGAGAATATTAAGCTCCTTTGCGAGGGATAGCTGGTGGGCTCGTTCCGGGTGCGAGGTGTAGTTTGAAGAGGACGAGCTGGGGATAGAGTGGGGGAAGAAACAGAAGAGTAGAAGCGGAAAGCAGAAGAACGAGCGAACTGGCTCTTTTGCAGGCGAGAGAGTAATACGCAAGGCCGTGAGCTTGCCCTGATGATGTGGTCCATGCTGGATGAGCCAGAGAGTGTGTCAACCAGAATTGCGGTCGGGGATGCGCGCGTTGCTGCGGCGGGTGGAGGTGAGAAGCTTCGGCCACCCGTGTAAGGCACGTGACCCGCCTCCGGGGCGGCGGGCGGGTCGATCTCCCGCCGCGCTGAAGAGAATGACGGGACCAGCCAGTCAGCCAGTCAGCCGACCAACCAACTGTAATCACCAGCACTCTCGAGATGCAAAGGTCCAGAGCCTAATCCTACTTACCTGTCTCCACTACAAGACAAGCCTACTATAACTAGGACAAAGCCTGATTACGAACAGCCGGATCCTGGCCTTAACACCCAGTCATTCAAAAAGCTAGTTAACCCTCCTATTGAGGATATCTCACTGCAATTGTGACAGCTGCTGACAACTTCGAGACTAGCTTGTGGGATTGTATTTTGAAGAATGATATCACAGTTACTCAACCTAGGTTGAAAGCAAAAACCAAACAGTGAAGGAGAATGGTCGAACTGAGCTCCGCAGAAGCTACCAAACTACCCATATCAGCTCCATCCAATGGAAAAAAGGAAGAATGAAAATAGAACAAATAGATAATATCTAGACTACCTAGAGTAACAGAGTCCAACTCAGTGGATCAGAATCCTGGAAGGATAAACAGATTGAACGGTACGAGGCTAAATCGAAAGTGAAGTCAAACAAAACAAGATGGCTGAAGCCCTTCGCCATAGAAAGGGGGTATCAACGCTCGTTAATCATTGCACTGATATCAAGGAGAAAGAATATTGTTCCCCGTAGCATGCCAAAGCCTATCGCGAGAAACTGTTCTTGCGTGACTGCACTCGAGAGTTAACCCCAGAGGCTGGACGAGAAGCCACATAGCTATTAGCCCGGCTACCAAGAGTCTGACGGATGCGCAGATTCTGTTGAGACCGAGCAAAGGAGTTTGCACGCGACCCAGAGGGTATCCGAGAAAGTCTTCGACCATGGGTTTGGAGTTCGACTCGTGCATCGGACAATTGCTGGGCGAACGGCGACCGCTTGCGGAGAGCAGGCCCATACCAGTAAATGACATAGACCGCAATGACGAGCAGAAATGAAATGCAGAACAAAATCGTGGAAGCATATTCAAGATGGTACTTTCCACCAATATCTATAAAACAATTGGTTAGAACAACGGATCACGGAGCATCAAATGGAGAAACTCACTCTGGAAGAAGGGTGTAGCAGGAATAGTAAGGACACCAGCCAAGAAGTCACGCGCCCATCCATTACCTCCCGTCGCAGAAGCCGAGTAAGGTCCGTAGGCACAGATCATGTAGTCAATGGTAGCCATATAGATACTGTAATTGGCGATACCGACGATGGCGGAGAAGACCATGGTCCCGATCCAGTGAATGGGGGGGCCGAGGCTGGTCCAAGCAAAGCCAATCAATCCAATCGGCAAGCAGGGTGCGGTATAGAGCAGCCACCAAAGTCGAGATTCGTACTGAGCACGTTCATCGTCGGGCTTGTTCCGGCGTTCTTGGATGTTCCGTTTGATGACAGGGATGAATGAGAACCACGCGATGAAATATCCAACCAGAATTGGAAGAAAGGACAGACCCAGGGCCACAGTGCTAAAGTTCCACTGATCGTAGACGAGGCTGAATGACTGAATGAACATGAAGATCAGTGCATCACTGAATCCACTCAGAAGAGACAGGGTGAGGACAATTGGCTCAGTCAAGAACATCTTGAAAGGACGGATCCAGGTGTGTAGAACCTCACTCATCGAGAAGCGTTCCTTAAAAGGAACAAGTTCGTTGGGACCATAGATATTGGGGTCTTCGCCGCTCTCTCTTCTCTTCTTGGCAATTCGATCCATCATGATTGTGGTTCGAGTCTCAGGCACGAGAAGGAAGTGCGCCACCTGAACGAATCCTCCAAAGATGAGTTGGATCCAAATGTTCCAGCGCCAGGGCAAGTACGCTTCGACGAATCCACCTACAACGGGCCCAATCACAGAGCCGCCGACAGATGAAAACACGACACAGGCGACAGCATATTGCTGGTCATCAGCCTCCCAGAGGTCAGCAAT
Organism: Aspergillus japonicus CBS 114.51; assembly: GCF_003184785.1. Taxonomy (NCBI): domain Eukaryota; kingdom Fungi; phylum Ascomycota; class Eurotiomycetes; order Eurotiales; family Aspergillaceae; genus Aspergillus; species Aspergillus japonicus. Next base: position 69,793 of record NW_020291681.1, read on the forward strand.
CATACCCAATGTGACCGAACCACCGGCTGAACTGAGACCTCCCAAAGCACGTCCGACCATAATCGACGCGAAGTTGGGTGCGAGGGCCACGGGTAATTGCCAGATGTTAACCAAGAACAAACTCAATTGTAGAATCGGTTTGCGGCCAAGCTCCTCACTCCACGGAGCCCACAGTTCACAGCCGAAAGCATATAAAACCAGGAAGATCATTGCACCACAGCGGGCGGCCTGCATACTGACACCAAATTCTTCTGAGATGCCGCCCAAAGCATTCGAGTAGAGACTGGTATTGAAGTTCATAGATGTCTGGACAAGGAAGATGACGGTGATTATCATCCACTTCCGCCATGCCGGGAATGAGTATCCCAGCTCATCGTAACAGTCGTCTTCGGTAAGTTCAATCTTGTCGTAAGGTCCTTCCTCATGATGTTGTAGAGTAGCCCCAGAGTCGCGGTTGGCCGCCAACTCAGGCTTCTGCTCTGTTAACGCCTTTTCAGTTGCCGGATCCAGGACAACATCGTTGTGAGTCGAAGAGGAAGCCTCCGAGCTATGGTATTTTTCGTTATCGCTTAGGTTGCGTCGGTCAAGTTCTCCTCCCATGGCGGCCTGTAAAAAGTGTCTTTTAGTATAAAGAACGCGATCTTAAGAAGTAAGAATGCGAGAGAAATTGCACGCCAAAGTCGATTTATCACAGCCCGAACCAAGCGGCACGGACTTGAAATGTAGTACCGAACCAAGCGGCAAAGACGTGAAAGAAAGTACCGACCCCAGCGGTAGGGAGTCAACAGGTAGTATACAATCCAAGTAACGCAGTCCCAGGCACGCAAAACGTAGTGCACCACGCGGTAGTAAATTTGAGGGAAAAATTCAGCGAACGCAATGACAAAGAGAATAGGAAATAGCAAGAAGCAAATGAAAAGGCGAAGAGGGAAGGCTATAGCTTTTTCTAGCATTGAACGTAACAAGCAGGCAAGCAAGAACTAATGGTTTGTAGTGAAGGATATGGGTTGGATGAATGGTGAAACTTACAAGGTGAGTCAATCCACCTGGTGGATTGAATGGAAGATGCACAAAGCGACTAAGCAATTACCTCAGGAAGGAAGGATGGGGGATGTGCGAATTGCAGCTGCGATGAGGAAGTAAGAGCTGAGCAACCCAGAATCGAATCGATCAGAAGGCGGGTGAGAGGCAGAGGAAGAGAGAAGAGAGGGAAGATTGGGAAAGGAGGAAGCGAAGGAGATGAAGAAGAAAGATCTGAGGACAGTAACCCCAAAAGAGAAGGAGGGTGCAATTGCCAGTACTGATTGCAGTTGGCACTACTACAGTATTGTACTAGGTACAGTACAATAGAAAAGTGCTGCAATAGTGTAGATGTGCTTCTTCCGGCAGATAATCCCAATCAGGAAATGAGAAGTATGCGATTGCAACAACAGATCCGGTGGATCACACAAGCATCAGTTCATCCATGCAAATTCAGGAGGGAAACCTCTTCCTTTAATAATACTGCACCGAGCCTCCCCTACAGTGCCAGTGGAGCTAAATAATGCCAGTGGTTAAAGTTCAGGCTGCCCAGGTATCCCCGACGAGGGCCACGAGCAGAAAGTGGAAAATGGATCCATGCAAGTTGAACTTCACTTCTTCCGCCCCCTTCAACACTACCGTTCCCTACTGTGGCTTGGACTTCAGTCACACTCTCTTCTCTTCTTTGTTGAGATGCCATCCAGATCTTACTTTTTTTTTAATATTCTTCTTCCCCATGCCATTCACTAATTGCCTCCCATCGTTGTACCAAAAATGCAGAATCCCCCTCGTGGGCCAGCGGACGGGGGCACGTTGATGCAGCAGCGGGTTGCCAGATCAGGATGCAGGCTATACTCGAGTACTACCTCATTCAGACGACACGCAGAGTTCCACTTGCCACGCTACCTGAATCGAGTCAAGCAGCCAGTCATTTCTACTCGATCCCTGGGCCGGATGGATCCGTCGCTCACATCATTACCCAAAACCGTCGTCTGACCTGGGAGGCAAACGGGCAAAAGCCCCGGAAGAAAGGGAACCTGCAAGAAGAGTGGCCGGGGAGAAGAAAGAATACATCGACCCCACTCCGGGGTCGGCGTTACTACGCTTGGATACCACTAAGGCACTAACACACACCATGGCCGCCGCCGGAGTCGTTCTGGCCCGATAAAAATCTCGACTTCAGGAATGCCCGCTTCGGGAAAGCCTACCACGGCACGAGAGTCGCGTGAGGCCGAAGCCAATAATGAGTGCGGTCTCTTCCTGTCGGGACCGTACAGATGGCCACGGTCGAGGCTGTCAATAAGGCTCACGCAAAGGCGTGTGCGACGCAAGGGTTAGGGGGTTAAGGGATACCAAGTGGCCAGGAGCAGTACGGTATGCGCCTTCCCGGACGATCGATTGTATGAGAGGCCCAACGCTGGGTCAACACTACGGCCATGATCCCGCCAAGAAAATCACCAAGAAAGCACAGGTAGAAAGTGCTAGATGAATGATTCATGGAAAGCAGACTATGATGATTATGATGATGGAAGTGGTGGTAGTGATGGTGGGATGATTTTCCCCAATCCTTGATTTTTCTTTGACTGCTGACTAGCGCGGGTTGGTTGGTTGGCCTCTGGGTTCGGTCGGTTTCCCACGGGGTTGTTGGCTCGGGGTAGCCGTGCGTGACGTCAACTGCGCCAGTTCCATGCCGATCGTTTCCCCGACTTCTCAACGCTCAGATTATATCGAGTATTTTCCTCGAGGATCGACCCTCCCCTCCATGACATTTGCCTGTCATGGTTGTTATTCAGCCTGATTTTAATTCCAGAAAATCGCGTCGAATCCTGTCAGTGCTTCAGGGGCTTCCTTACTGCACAACATGGATAGCCAACGCCTCATGGGCATCTCTCGATCTTCCCCGGACTGAATCTCAGCCACCGATGACCAGGTTCTCTGGGACGAAAATCGACCTCCGGCACATCAGACTTAGCGCATACTACGTACACGTATACTACACTAGGATGAAGAGGACCACTTGGTTCATCCTTCTTCCCTGACCGACTGCGCTAGTCTTGCAAAAGCTCTTTGCAGTCAACAGCCGACCATCCAGTAGTGAGCGGTCTTACCGACCTTCGACTTGTAAGGTGGTGTTTGTGGCGTGTAGCAGACGAACAACATCACGGGATTAAGTTCAGATGAAGTTCGACAAAGATTCATCAGCAGTCTACGGTAGTAACGTCGTAGCACGGTCATTGGGAACCAAGGGAAAATGATGAGAGTGAACCACCAGTGAGGCCAATCACCCCCAAGAGTCGGTTGGTGCCGACAGCCACTGCCCGGTGGTTGAGCTAAGGCTCGAAGCCAAGACGATGTGGCGGACAATCCCCTGGCTTAGGTGGTTTTTTTTTTTTTGGGTCCAGGAGCGGCCGGGCCTCCTCTCGACTTTATGCAGACTGCAGACTGCAACCGACTGCAGAATTTTGCATTGTCTTAGTAGTCGGCTTCTCGAGTCTAGACATTTTTCAGTAGATTTGGGGGAATATTCGGTTGAATTCATGTGTGATACCCTGAGAAGAGCAAAGACAAGTGAAAGGGAGGCGAGACCGAAGGATGGGCGTGCCGGGAAGTTCGGGAGATGGCCGAATGTCTGTTTCCAGCACCGGCAACTTTTGTACTGTATGTTTGCGGATAGAAGTCGGGGGGAAGCCGGGTGGGAGCGTCAGAGGAGCGTCTTCTCTCACCGCTTGCCCTTTCCACCCAATCCCCGCCATAAGTTGGGTTCCCGCCCTTTCCCGGTCCTTTGCCCTTCCCTTCCCCATGAAATCCACCAAATCCACCAAATCAACACAAACAATAACTTACTCCATACTCCATCTTCGCCAAGCTTGTTTCACCTCCTGCTTATCCTTTTTCCTTTTTTTATCAATTTACGGTCCTCGATTATTGGGATCGAGTCCCCAACTACCTGGAAAAGAGGTTTTCCACTTCTTGACCCCGCTCCGTCATATGATCACGGTCCCGACGGTGATGTGTCCTGATATCAATTCTTTGCCTGCTTCCCCATCGCCTCATACCCGTACTTCCTCTTCCCCGCATCGCCAACGGGCTGTGTACGACCCCTTGCATCTGCAGAATTCTCCGTCGGGTTTCTCCTTTCTCAGTCTGGCCACCATGAATAACAATCCCAACAGCCACTTGGGCGATCCCAATCATGCCGTTGCCACTGAGCTGCCTCATCGGCCTGCTCCGATTTCCAGTACTCGTTCGGGAATCTCAGGTCCGGAACGACGCCGGTCCGCCGCCGGGTCCAACTCAATTCTGAACAGCAACAACAACAACAGCAACAGCAATGGCAACGCTAGTGAGTCGGTGTCTGGCGAATCCCCGCTTGCCCCTCCCGACCATCGCTCCTCGTTGAGCCACAATGCACTGCGCACCTCTAGTTCCTCCAGTCTCGGAGGCAGTCCAATCATCGCCTTGGGGGACCCGCATCACCAGCGCGCACCCTCGTTGGGGGAACTCCATCAGGAATTAGAACAGGAGCAGGAAGCACAGGTGGTATGATTTCGAATTCTTCCCTCTCATTATTTGCGGAAAGTACTGACTGGTATGGCTCGATCAAGAATCGACTGCTGCAGATGATCCGTAGCCAGCAGACTCAATTGCACCAACTCCAGCAGCAGCAACAGCTCTCGCACCCATCGTCCGGCACGGCAGTGGTCGACGACGCTGCCGTCCCCTTTCCCCCGGTTCCTCCGCACCCCGCCTCCGGTAGTCGGGCATCGACCCAATTAGCGTCCTCTCTGTCGAGTCGGCGCCCCTCCCGGCCCTCCAGTCAAGCCGGTTCACCCAGCCTGCGTCCCCGCGCTGATTCGTCACGCGGCCCGGAGGGAATGGAGTGGGTTGGGGGCATTGGGGAGAGTCCTGTCCGGCGGGGAAGCAGGGATGAAAGTGCCTTCTACCAGGCTGAGGCGGCTATGCTGACCCGGGAGAATCAGATGCTGCGACAGCGCATTCGCGAGTTGGGTAAGTGTCCATCCGTCAAGGGTCAAAGCATGGAGCGGAGAAGTGTCACTCCAGGCAACATGCGTTCCTCTGCAAATGGCCAAATTTTAATCCTCGATATACAGAACGCCAAGTCAACGAACTCACTGTTGGTGCCCAACCGCTTGACCGTTCTGCACTCTCGCACAGCCAGGACACCGACAATGCCGGTCTTCAGGAGCCGGCGGGACGAGGATCGGCAAGCGACTTGTCGGACAAGACATAAATGACTTTAGGCCACATGGGAACACCATCTGTCTCCTTCCCCTTCTAGCATAAAGTTTGAGGATACCTCCAGATCTGCGGTGATCGGCACATTCTTCTGGTCTTTACCGGGCGGCTCTAACCACGATGATTACCCGATTACCCGGCCAGTGCTGCTGCGGGACAGAAGATGTGGTATAAATTGTTTGTTCACCCGACCCGATTGTTCAGCACATATCCCCCTTCCCTCTCTTTTCTGTGGTGAACCGACCCGATTGTTCAGCACATATCCCCCTTCCCTCTCTTTTCTGTGGTGAATACCGACCCGCCAACTGTTGACCTCTTCTCTTTCTTTCTGTGCTGTACATAAGTACACCTAATGACCTAATGTACACAGCGAACCCGGCGTTGATGTTATTTCAGCCAGTCACTGGCCTGTGGGTTTGTTATTGAGTTTGAAAGACCTAGACCTGGCCTTCGCTTCTCTTCTTCAAATCAAATCCTTCCCCATGTCAAACACATGACCGAGGCCCCTCACCGCTCAGATCCCATTAAGCTTTGCGGCAGTGCAGTCAGCGACAATAGTGCCATCCAACTTACCCCTTACATATAGCATACCCTCTAAGATCTCGGCTCCAGCCTTTCCTTCAAATCACCCAAACCCGCTCCGCCACCGCAGTAGTACCGTACAGCACCGCCATCTCGCGATGATCCAGATCCGGCCCATGCACTGAATATCCTCTAGTGCGGCAAGCATCTGTGAAGTATACCACCAGAAGCCAGACCCTTATCTTTACCTAGCAACCCACCACAAAGAGAAAGAGAGAAAAAAAAAACAATCAAGGAACCGAACCCAACACTTGGAGACCACTAATCCCAGCGTATTTAACCAATTAGATCCGTCCTCTGATCAAGCCGGTCCAGAGAAGTGGGAGCCTTGGGCTTCTCCGCAGTCCGAAGGATTACTAAACTCAATCGGCTCTCATATATAGGCCTCCTGGGTCTTTCTATCATTCTTTCTTCTTTGGTTCTTGTTTGGGGACGGCTACTTTTGCTGATGATTTATGTTGAATTGTTTCACTACCTTACCATCTGAAGCAGATTCGAGGTCTCTGTTTCTTCTTGGACCACGGCTGTATATCTCTCACGGGGATGGGGATGGGGATGGGATGGGTTGAGGTATTTGTGTACGCTCCGCCTGCGTTGGATACACCGGCCGGATGGATCTATTCTCCAAAAGAGCTTGAGCGGGTGGGGATGATCTCTGGGGGTAATATCACATCTCACGGTATGGAATTCCGGGGACACTTGGTACAGCTGGCGGGCTTGAGCTTGCAAGTGGATGAGAATGTGAAGGGAAAGACGGATGATAGAATCGGCGGTTCCTATATTGTCGCTGGGTTTCGAACCTGAACTGGAAATTGAGGAACTTGCATCCCCACAACAGGAAAGAAATTTTAACAGAATAAAAGAATGTGGGAAATACCCTGCTCCGCAATCATCTTTTAATCAGTGTCGTCGTATTTCAAATCCTATTGTACTTCTTTACGATGTGGTGTTGTGGGATATACAGAACGATGTCGTCGCACAATATAAGCTATAAGCTATTCTTTTTTGAAAGACATCTTGTTGGTCGTGATGTGTCATATGTACTGTAGTACCGTTCCAGTCCTGCATATACAGCTACTTCCCCACATCCAGCCTCTCCCCTTTTCTTCTCATACTTACAACACTGCAGCTCAAGCAGTATACCCGCCCCTCTGCTGCAGACTCCCAATCCTCCCCAGCAGGAACTCCACCTGCCGATACGCAGCGCCAGGGACATACTGCGGGATTTCTACCAGCACAACACCCGAGACGTTAGCGCAACCCTACCCCTGCGAGGAAACCCCCCCTCTGAGTACCAAAAGCAAACCGAAAGGAGAACTTACCATGGCCTGACAAATATACCGACGAAAACGTCAACCCGCGCTCCGTGTACGCCGTGCCCAGGTACCCCGCCCCCGCGTCCAGATTATAGGGGTCCGGCTCGGTCCCATCATACAACTCCTGCAGTCCGTAATGATACGGCACGAACAGCGGCTGCGTGAGCGGGTCGCGGTGGAACCCCTGCGCCCCATTCCAGGTCATGTTCTGGATGGTGGCGAGAGTCCCGTTCAGAATCAGCAAGTAATCGAGCCATCCCTGGCCGATGAGGGTGTTGTTGGTGCGCTCGATGACCCCCGGGAGCACGGTCCACGAGCTGGGCTGGGAGGCGTCGCCATCGGCAAAGATGGTGTTGCTGCCGCAGACGGAGTAGTCGGTCGGCGGCACGTGGAGGGCGCGCTGGACGTCGGAGCGGTTGAAGTAGTTGTTCGGTCCGTAGCCGAGGGACGGGAAGCCCATCACGTCCCAGAGGTAGGGGCAGAAGTCGGTCAGGTGGTAGAAGTTGAAGCAGGGGTTCACGTCGTAGGCGGCGCCGACAATCTCGTCCCAGACCAGGCAGTCGTCGGTGATGTTGGGGAGCGCGGGGAATGGATGGACCGGCGGGTATTGGATCGCGGCGTCCAGGAAGGCGTTGTAGCCGCATTCGTCGGCGCGGCGGTTGATGTAGCTTAGGAAGGTGGTGTTCAGGGCGAAGACGTTGGTGTAGTGGTTTAGGTGGCGGGCTGCGGGGGCTGGACGGGAGGGTTAGTATCTTTTATGGGTGGTGTGGGATTGATTTGGGGCTTTCGAGGGGGATGTACCGTAGATCATGACGGAATCATCGTTGATCGAAGGATCATTGATTTGAACGCCCTTCACGTTAAAATAAGTCTCATTCTCTTCGTCGAGCATTGCGGACGCAATGTACGGGATGTACATCCCTGCGTAGCTCTCGCCGGTAAGGTAGACCTTCCGGCCGTGCAAACCAAAAGTGTCGACGAAGTGCTTGAACCAGCTCTTGAACTGGGCGGCCACGTCCTCTTCGTTGTTGACCGTCGACGGGCCAGGCGAGAAGCCCGTGCCCGCGGGCTGATCGACGTACACCACGTTCGTGAGGTTGGTCCAGGAGTACGGGTTGGGTACGGGCTTGTAGGTGCCAGATTGCCAGAGGAAAGGGCCGTTCTCTTGCAGGAGTCCGTCCAGAGAGCTGCAGCCTGGGCCCCCGTTCAACCAGATGAGAATCTAGCTTGTTAGTTGACAAACACCATGCGAGTAACATGAAGGAGCTGCACACCTCGTCGCTGGCGTTGACATTCTGCGAGGGAAAAAACCAGAAGAAGAGACTGCTGTTGCCCGTCGGAGTGTTCGGTAGCAGTCCAGCGTAAGATTCGCCCACGTCGAAGTCGACCTCAGGGATGCCAGTACCGTTGACCAGGAACCCTAGCTTTCGTGAGCAAGACGCACCAAGATAGCTCCTTCGTACAAGATATCACACTCACTTGCGGTCTTGTTCGTCAGGTACGAGTAATCCCTGATGCTGCCGGCGGGAGCCGACGCAGACCGGGGAGCCAATGCTTTGCGCTGAGAGGCAGACGCAGCGCGACGGTGGGGATTCTGCAGGCTGGCGACAGAGCCCACCAACAGTAGTGACGCAATGGCCGTAGTCCAACGCATCTTGAGATTAGGTATGGAGTGAAGATTGACTCCCAACCAAGCCCTCGACCATCGGCCTACTTATAGGCCTGCGTGTAGACTTTGAGGGGGCACGCTCTGAGCAGCCTCGTAGCCGTTGGCCCCACATCATGCTCTGAGCATCCATCTCTTACCGAGATGAAAGCTGGTTTTGGTGTCCGAGACAAGCGCATATACACAATGAGGGGGCCGTCGGAGCCCCGACTGAGGTGTCAAGAATGTGGATATGCGCGGAGTGGTTTAGTGTGCCGTTTTGCAAAGGCACCGGCAAATCACAGTCCAAGAGCCATTGGATCCACGAGTAAGCGCAGGACGATAGCATTCTGCGAATAGAATGGGAATGATCAATGATTGTAGTGATTCGATGAGGGGAAGAGATCGGCGGGCGGATGAAGAATTCTGCCATCATGCAATACATGAGGTGCTTATTTCATCTCCTCTCATCCCATTTCATCTCAACTTATATCGTCTCCTGTGCATGCAGAGTATGTACTTCGGAAAAATTGCTGCAAGGGTCACAGCGCAAATCTACCAGCATTGAATCCTTATCGTCACAGCCGTTGAGCTGACACTCCCCAGCACTAGACTTAATGGAGACAAGATCTTAGAACATCTCCGATGCAGTCCGGTTATAATCTTGACGCGGACTGATCGGGTGTACCACGACTTCTGTCTTGTTCTTTCATGTTCCTGTAATACATCGCCTGTTAGCTAGACCAGACACTCAATGGTCGCGCCCCTCAATTCCATGTGCGAAGTTGAGAATATCTATACCATCGATTAGAAACTACTGGCGCCACAGCCACAGTTAGGAGCAGCACGGGACAGTTCATCAAGGCTGGCATGTCGCTGATGGTCAACGAGAACATTATGGTCGTTGCAGTTGTCAGCACTATCCATTTCGAGAACTGGCAGCCTGGGCGTAAATAAATCGAGCACAACCCTCCCGGCGAAAACAGATCACCAAGTTCACCCTGAGCAAAAGCTGACTTCGCAATACTTCGCCAGGGGCGTTCTCTGACTAGGCCAGGCGGAAAATCCATTGGATTGGGTTTCCGCTGGCTTCATCCTCTGAACCATGTTTCTACCAGCCTTAGTCAAGGCACGAACCGCAAAATGAGTTCCGTCGGGTCAAATCGGTGGGGACCATGCTTAGTGGGACAACGCATTGCAGCCCATACACCTCTGGGCCTTAATCGATACGTCTCTGGGCTATCGTAAAGGGGACTTCCGAGACGAATGATTGTCAGCGACTAGCCAGGCGGAGACCCGGCGTATCGCGATCACGAGGCGTGGCGTAGACGTGCACGATCATAGGCAACGCCAAGTCACTATTTAATGCTGTCTCGATGCTTTGCTTCGATGCAAGCGGGGACGCGGGGACGCGGGGACGCGGTGACGCGGTGACAGATCAGAAAAGAGGCGCGGGATTTGATACGAGGAGGCACGGGTTCGGTGGGAAGTCAAGTCGCGCTCTCCTCTTTCTGTGGTAGTCTATCGGCGCCATGGGCTTGAGAGGCGTTGATTTGACGGGGCGATCACAGGAGCATTGATTGGTGGAGTTTGATGGACAGCACGCACGCTATTCCGACCATTGTCGCAAGAGAGCTTTACGAGATGAAGCGAAGCAGATTGATGTGGATGGTAGGTGTACTGTACTGGACGGTAGACCCGCCAAGGGTGTCTTGGTGGAATCCCGCGCCAATAAACAATAAATATCATCCTCCTGCCTTCTCCTTCCACTCTCCATCCTGGTCGCATGCATGTGTACCTCACTGCAGTACTGGCTCATTCCTCGTTCACTTGATACCCTCCCCATTGAATATTGGATTTTGAGTGCCAAGCCCACGAGCAATTAATTGATTGCTTTTCTTCACCGAAAACTGGGTGCTGATCTCCTTGAAGATGTGAAATCATCCCATCCGGCAATTGCGTGCTCTGGAGCCATTCACTCTCCGCCTGTGCCTCCCCTTCCCCCTTCTGCCCCTTCACATCAACAATCAGCCTTTTTGTTCATCTGGTCCCTCTGCATTATCTTGGCTACTTATTTATTCTTGTTCCTGCGGTTTAGTCGCACAGAGTCATGGCCCTTTCTTTGTCCGGTGCTTCCCTCGTGTCACCCATTGGCCCCTTTTAAGTTATCGACTCGATCTCTATATTTTCCCCGCCGCAACCTCGGTTTACAAAACTCCTCTATTCAAGCAGGCAATTTTCGCTCGCGCAGATAGTCGCTGCCCGGACCTACCATAGATGTACAAATCCTGATCTTTGCACGCTTTTCTACTCATGGCTGCTGCGACTCGCGTTCGCCCCGCTGATGATGGCACGCAACCCCTCCTAGAGGCGCAGGAATACGACTCTTACTCCTGGGTGCTGCTGGAAGATCACCCGCTCCGCTCTCATCCGACCGAATGCTGTCCAGGGATCTGGTGGATGCTTCAGCAGTGGTATGCCACCGTTCGGAAGCTCTGGGGCGATCGCATTTTTTCCATCATCTGCCTGCTGTTGATGTTTGGGTGTGTCTCCATTCACCTTCTCCTTGACTCAAAACATACAACAATCGCAATAAATGTAACTGACTAAGTGACGTTCAGGGTAATGGTGCAGTTCCTGTCTCTCTTACCTGATGGACTTTCTTATCTCTTTTTCCGGGAGCACTACACAGCCCAGGCAGGGTTTGTTCATTGGCCTGCAGAGTTTGACGGGCAACCCGCTGCCTGTATTGCCTACAATCCACGATCGCATCCGGATGCCATTCAGTATGTGATCGCGGCTGGCTGCACGGGAATCAAAGCGGACATCTGGCTCCAGGACGAGGAGCTCTATGTCGGCACCTCCAACGCGAGTCTGCGACCACATCTCACCCTGCGTAATGTGTACCTTGACCCTCTGTTGCAACACCTTGACGCGGAGAAGACTCCCGAAGGCTCTGTACAGTCTACCGCGATGAGCCATCACGGAACTGCAACGGACGAGCAGTTTGTTCTATTCTTGGAATTCCGATCGCCGATTCGGGACGGTTGGCCACATCTTCTCGCTGAGCTGAAAACCTTGAACGAACGAGGGTATCTCACCCATCGCGACGACACGAAGATAGTCAACAAGGCTGTCACGATCGTCATCGTGGGTGACGAGAGCGTCGACCCTGCTCACGAAGAGTACCATCAAGATTTCAACCACGAGAGTATCTTTATTGATGACCAATTGTTCATGAAAAGACCTGAGTCAGCGTCGAAGCCTCAAGGAAACGAGGCCCAATTATTCAAGGGCAAAGGAAGCCAGTCCCGGCCGTCTTGGGAAGAGTGGAAAAAATTGACCTCGAAGGAAATGCAGCATAAGGTACAATCAGCATTCACCACTACCATGAACCTCAGTGAGGAGGTCGGAGCTCCTCATCGAGGACGATTTTCTCGACAGCAACTCGATTTGATCCAGGCCCACGTGGAGCAAGCCCACAAGCGCGGGCTAAAGGCGCGATTTGGGGGCATTCCGTGCAGCTCGCAGAGGCTGCAACGTTTGATATGGAGGGTCTTGGTCAAGGCCGGCGCAGACCTCATTGATGTAGACTGGACAGGCTGTCATCGTCAAGCATGGCGGCAGTTCTTTACGACAGGGTTGGCTTAGGGAGATATAATCCCGATTCTCTCTTTTACCCAGTTGATAGTAATGACAAGCTGTGTACATATGGATAATGGAGATGTCTAGTGCAAGGGCTGATAAGTGCTCGGGGCCGGTTTCCACCTCGGCCGACAAATTGAATACTAAAGGTGATCTATGACCGGTGCACGGACCGTTGGTCGCCGATTTCAACCAGTCCGTGACACCAGTGCGACCCAGACAAAAAGAAGGAAAGAAGAACAGGACAAAGCGAAACAGAGCAGAGCACCGTGGCTAGCAGGGTGCTCCTCAATCCTGCAACCGGACCGACGCAAGGGGAGCGCTCGCCTCCCCTCCACTCTGCTCTCTGCTGTGTAGCGACGAATGTGGCAAGCGGGCCAGCCTGTCGACACCATTCAACAACCCGATCGATCGTCGTAGAAGAGCAATCGCATTTCTTGGAGAATCTTACCTCAAAATACTGCCATCTGTTGTGTTTATGTATAGACAAAAACAACGCTCAGATCCCGAGTAAGGTGCAACTCCGAGGGTACTATGTGGAAGTTGTACCGTACTGTGCAGTACTACTCAAGTAAGCAGGATCGCACTGTAGCAGGGCGATCCCCCAGAAATCGATTCCATGGAAGGGGGTCCTGGGATCGGCAGATTGTCACGCACTGCAGGTGGATACGTTACATACTTGGGGCCGAAGCAGGCTGCGGGCGGGAGGCAGACGGGCGCCTATTGTTGGATATCAGATTCAAACCTTGTCCGAGTTGGCTCTCGCTTCCTGATTGATGGTTGTACTGTATCGTACATGGAGCAATGCTCTTCAGTGCAATCCGAATACTTTCCCATGTGTCTTGACTGGTTGAGGAGGTTCATCATTGGCAGGACGCATGACACGTCGCTGGCTGCATGGTCGACTAAAACCCAAGATATATTGGGCATTGGCGAGGGAGGGGGAAAGAGGAGAGGGGTAGTTCGTAGGAGTGGTGGTGGTGGTTATACTGATAGTCGTAGTGGTAGTAGTTCGCCTACCTGGTAGCAGCAGCAGCTCTATAGCTGTATATCGTCCGGTTGGTGCCTTATTCTTACTCTTTTGTGATTTTTATTGCTTTTTCATTTTCCTTCCTTTTTTTTTTTTTGCATGGGTCCACCCCGTTTTTCCCCGCTGCCACGACGGCCCCATCCTGTTAGTTTCCCTCGCATTCCCTGGTCCTGACTTTAATGACTTTCTTTCGTTCTTGACTCTCAGTTTACGCACCAGTTTTCCCTTTCCCCTTCCCTTTCCCTTTCCCTTTTCTCCCTCCCCAATAAATCTCTCCTAGCCTGGATTTGCAGCCAGCGTGATTGGTACAGCCACTCACTCACTAGCCCAACTACAAGGTAAACTTACTCGACTCTATTCTAATTCTACTTGCGCTAGTCGGAGTGAGATCCATCCATCCATCCATCCATTACTCACCGTTTTTCTTCGTGTTTTCTTTCCTCCTTCGCGCTTGTTTCCCCTTCTCCTCTCTCCACACCCTCCTCTCTCTCCTCTCTCTCGTCTCTCCTCCCTCTCCCTCCTTTATCCATCCCATCTCCTATCCTTACCTTTCCCTCTGCCTCTGCCTCCCCTCACTGATTTGGTTCTCCTCCAGTTGAATTTCACCCTCTCAGCACTGGCTAGCTAGGAGTTGTTGTTTCACTCCACTAGAATATTCTGGAGAGGGAGAATAAACTCGACTTGTACGGGGATTGCAAGCTACCGAGTGCCGCTGTTGCTGCTTGCTGCTTGTGCTTGCTTGTTTGAAACTCAGCTTCCACCGCCATTTCGCTGAACCCCCCATCCGCGCCCGAACGCAACCCAACACATCTCCTCACTCTTCGTTATTTTTTTTTTCTTTCCGATCGCTTCTCCGCTCACTCACCATGATGATGGATTTCCAAAAACACCACCCGCCACCACCCTACCACCCTCACCCCTCGCTGCTGGGAGCGGTTGCCCACGATCCTCGAGGAGCGCCCTCAGCGCCGCCCTCCGCGCGCGCCTACGGACCGCCTCGGCCACCATCACCACGCCCATACTATGAGATGCTTCAGCGACGAGAGTCCGAGATGCCTCGATCGGCTGCCACGACCCCGGGTTACAATTATCCGACCCCTTCGTCCGCTCCCGCCCCCGTTTCCTCCGTCGCGTACACCCATGAGCCCGCCTATGCGTCATTGCGGCCAGAATCATCCGGGTATCACCTCGCACCGACAGGCCATGGGCCCTCCAAGAAGCATAATCTTCCAGCTGGGCAGCGAGACTCGGACAACCGCTATGATCCCCCTTATGATCATAATTACCTCAATCACCAGGATCGACGGATGGTGTATCGTGAAGGTAGGCCAGTTCAGTTCTTTCTTGCTCTGAGATATCAGTTTGGTTTGTTTTCCTCGACCCATCACCTCTGCGATCCAAGTATTTATGATTCTTCCCGCCGGTGGTGGTGGTGGTGGTGGTGGTGGTGGTGGTGATGGTGGTGTTGTTGCTGGGTGCCTGAGCCGAACTGGGTAGCATCTCGGAAGGCCAGATCATGGATGGGATGGCAGCCAATGCCTGTTAGACATGACCAACGGCAAACATGAAAATGTACGGGATAAGCGACCAGGGGCGTGGCAGAAAACCCGGTAGCTGCAGGCGGGGAGATGACTCCTTTATTTTTTTAGTTTTTTTTTTTTTTCTTTCTTTGCTTTCCGGTCTCCCGGTTTATGACACATTTCTTCTCCCACAACCCAAGCTCTGCTGCGGCACCGTTTGGTTTGGGGTTGGTTTGGGTTGGTTTGGTTTGTTTATCCATCGATTTACAAACAACCTTACCTACAAACGGGGAGGGGAAGCAGAGACTGGGGCGGCCGAGCCAATCAGCGAGGGATCATCAGCCGCGTCTGTGGCGCCTGATCGCCTTCCAGCCCAGGAAGCCTCGGGAGAGCTAGTCCTCTTTGAGTCTAGCCTCGACTGCCAGGGCATCCTTACTCGATCGGGACTAGTGGTCCAGGCCCGCCCAGAGTCACGGGTTCTGCCCCGGTTGTGGAACTCGCTTTGCTTTCTTGTCCGTCGCGCGCCTTCCTTCGGGTTTCTCTCCCATTCCCCGTTTATCTCATCCACCATCACCATCACCCATCAGCTTCGGCACCTTGCGCCTTCACCTTCTCCTCCCTCTTCATCCCTTCTCTTCTTGCGTCCCACTTCCTTATACCCTATCTTTTGCTCTGTGTTGTTGCGCTTCGGGGTTTGGAATATTCCTCATCCGATTCTTGCCCCTTGTTTCCTCCTCCCCTCCTCTTTCGTGTTCTCAGCGCTCCCTCAGCCCCTTCGTCTGTGCATGCGATATGAATCCACCCCCGTCGCATGACCAGGGCCGTCGAAGGTCCTTGGGCGGCAGTGGTAGCTCTGGGTTTCCTGGTATGTGCCAGACATCCTGGCTCGCAGCGTGTTTTGTCGCAGTCTATCGCCCGCGCCGACCAATCTCCTTTGCCGGCTGCTATCTGGCTCCCTTGTGCTGATCTCCGTCGGACATACTTGAGCTAACTCCGATCACTCTCTTCTCTCTAGGTATTCAAGATGCCTCAACCGCACAGCCGCTGGGCACCCGCCGCATGCCTCCTCCCTCGTCGCCGCAGCACTATCCCGCACGCGCTCCACCCGGCACCACACACTCTCTGCCCACCCCTTTCCTGTCGCGTGAGCCTCCCAGCAATCCGGCTCATCATCGTCCCGGGAGCAGCATGTCAATATCTTCCATGCTGGGCGCGGACGCTGACCGACCAGGCCGGGATGTAGGCTCCTCGATTTTTGGCCGTCTGCCTGTCACGTCAGCCTCGTTTGGCAACGCGCATCCGCCGTCGGCTCCCGGCGCGATGTCGCCGCCGACCGCGCCCGCCCGCCCGTCTCCACTCGACTACCCTGTCTTCCGACGATCGCAAACTCCTGAAAAGTCCTTTGCAAAGAATCAACCCCCGCGACCGTATCGATCGGGCTCCGGTGGGGTACCTCAGGCGATTCCCGAGCAGGTCAAGTTCAGTGGTCCGCCACGCGGTCATCCATCCACCCAGTTCCCCGACAAACCCCACTCCACACATCCTTCTCCTCAGATCCCCTCGGCCGATGCTCCGTACAATGAACCTCGCCGAACCAGCTTCAGTGGGCCGGTACCTCGTCCCAGTAGTCAGCCGCAACATCTCGAACCACCGCCTCGCACGGCCGGCTACAGTCCGTTGTCGCGACCGATCGCAGTGCCTACAACTACTAGTATGGGAGAAGGATCTTTTGTGCCTACACACCAGCGAGCCTCGTCCTACATGGGCCACGAACTGCCGCACAGTCGTTACGGGGGACTCTATACTGATCGTCACGCGGAGGAACAAGCCATCCGGGATCGGGAGCGCGCAGTAGCACATGAAGCCGAGTCCAAAGCTGCGGCTCATGTCGTTCCTCGCTTTGGCCAACCTTATGGAGACCGCGATGCAGCCGCTCCTCGGCCCCAGGGGCCATCCGCCTGGGAGCTTGGACGCTCGCAACCCGCGTCTCCCGAGGTCAAGCGCTTTCCCGCTCCGGAGCCGGGCGCTGGCTTTGGCTTCGGTGCCATCCAGAACTACACCAAGTCGTTGGGGTCTCAGCTAGGCGGATCGCGCGCCCCATCGCTCTCCGTGCACTCGCAGTCCGGCCAGCCTACTCCCCCGTCGCATGAGCAGACACCGTACCTGAGCAAGCTACAAACCGACACGCGCGCCTTCCCGGTCAGCTCTGCCGCTGCCTCTGCGGGTATGATTCTTTCCGCCGCTTCGGATGAACAGCGCCGCAAGGGAAGCGATGAGCTCCTGGCCCATCGGAATTTGCTTGGCGTCGGACTGGACGCGAAAAGAGGTGGACGAGCCTCCCCGCTGCCCCAGGCGGTCCAGGGAGCTCAGGCGCAGATTTTGGGTCCCGCTGGGGAATCAGGAATCAAGAATGAGCTGGGCCGTGTGTTCTCGGGAATCGGAAGTGGAGTGGGCGGCGTGACGGGGGCCACGGCCGGCAGCGGACCATCGACGCCCATGACCTCAGCCAGCCCTTTCAAACGGGACAGTGCCACCGCCCGGTCCACCAACAGTGAAACCACAGCGGATGAAACCAAGATTCCCCGTCCTACCTCCGCCAACGGAAAGCGATCTCGGAAATCGCGCGACGAAGATACTCGACCTGAAACCGAGGCTGGGGCATTGGGCGCAGCCTCCCGCGGACGGCGAAATCGGCACGTTCACCACCACCACCATCAGTAAGCTCTGAACCTTTTCCTGATTATGACGTATGCTAATCTCAGCTTAGCCATCATCACCACCGGCATAAACCCGAGGAAGAGGCGGCCGCTCTCGGCCAGAATCGACCTCTATCGTCGATGAACTTTCTCCATCGCACCGCGACCCCCGCGGATGGGCCAGCCACCGCGGCGGCAGCGACGCTTGCTCATCATCACCACCACCACCCACACCACCATCACCACCATCATCACGTTTCCCGACCAGCCGGATCTGCTGTCCCCGTTTCCTCTGGCGCTCCGATTCGGGAACCTCGCACAGTGGTAACGATTGAACCGCTTCTGACAAGCGTCGCCCATCTTCCTCGTCATCACCTGGGCTCTACCCTGTACGCACCTCAAATCGGGGTACCAACCGAAAAGGCTACCCTCGAGAGTGCCAAGTTTGGGTACACCACCACGCCTGTTCCTTTGCCCCGCTTCGAAGGAAACGAGAATTGCACGTTCACCATCCGCGTTCCCCGCTTCCGAATCGATAACGGCCGTCGCGAGGAGATTTGTGCTCGCCGTGCGCTTTGGGGAACCGGCGTTTACACCGACGACTCCGACCCCGTGGCGGCAGCCATTCACTCTGGCTTCATTCGTGGCGCCTGGAGCGAGGAGGTAGATGTGGACCTGCTTGACCTGGAGATCCGCGACACCTATCAACACGCGCCCCAGACCGCGCAGGACATCGGCCTCGAAGAGGGCGAGCGACCCCGCGTGCCCCCCGTCCCCCCCTCCGACAAAGACCTGCACATCACCATCCTCATCCTCCCGCGTCTAGAACGCTACGAATCCAGCGTGCTGTTCGGCCTCCGGTCCCGTGCCTGGGAAGGCAGCCACGACGGCATGAGCTACAAGATCCTGCGGACGGAATGGGTCGACGAGGGCGTCGGCCGCGGCGAAGAACGAAGCGGCGCCGCCCGCCGCAAGCGCCTGCGTACTCTGATGCAGACGGGCCGGATCTGCACGGGACCTGGGGTGATCAAATTGGACCAGCTGCGCAACGGAATCCAGGTGCCGCGCCGCAAGAAGATCGAACCGAGTCGAGAACAGCCGTCGCCCATGCAGACTGTCTCGTGAGCGGATTTCTGTTAAATTCAATTGTGATCCAGTTATTTGAAGCTTTTTAGTGGTTGTCTGGAAGTGTTCGGCTTTTGTCACTGTCTATCTGTCTTTGTACGGCGTTGCGAGGTCTTATTCCTATATGTTTCATCGAGGTATCATTAGCGAGGCGTAGGGGAATTCTTTTTGTGTGTGTAGCTTGATTCGAAGTACATTCATTCTGCTTATAGGTAATTCTCAAGACATGATCTTTGTGTTTGTGTTTGGTGGGATGATTGATGGGGTTGTGTACCTAGTCGTGTTTTGCCATTAATTGTGCCTGTCTGGCTCTTCCTGCATAATTGGATGTGTGTAAAATAGCGCAACACTAACACACCTCTGAGTACATTTGACGCCCACCTCCGTACTCTAATAATAGCTGTGATCCTTCTCTTAGCGCTTTGGTGTGATCATCATCCCAGAAATTGTTGATTGTTCGTTTGTCCAGCGGAGAAATACTGGGACTGCGAAGCGGCCGGAGAGATTCCCACCTATTTATAAGTGATCCGAGGATTTCCAACCAAAGCTAACAACATTTAGCACGATTCACCCATTTTCACAGTCAGAGCATAAATGAATTAGAGAATCTTTGTTCTATCATCACTCTTTATTCTTTCTCTCTTTTAGATCCTCAAAGTCGTGGAAGCTTCCCGATAACCATGCCCAAACATGGGACTTACAGCCGATGAAGCTGTAACCAAGCCTCATTAAATTCTCCAAGATTGTCACCGCAACGAACCATATCTGAAAGATGCAGAATAAAGCCGCGTTGATGGTGCGCTCTCTCTCCAATCGCTAGCACACGGACGGCGACCGCCAGCCGATTGCAAACGGCGCCAGGCAGAGAACCGTCTCGTCTATCTAGACATTCAACGGAAATATAAGAAAGAAATTCAGGCGACGTGTGCAGCTGGCTTGGGAGCCCTCTTGCTATTGCCAATATCAGAGAGGAGGAAGAACGAAGTAAATAGGCTACCATGAAAACTTGGGCGAAAAGGGGAGTGAACCAAGAGCTGGACCTGATTTCAAGCACCGTCTTTGTGAGATGGATTTGTCTAGAGGTATAGCCGGGATTTTCTTATCATTCAACTGGTACGAAAGGAAGCGAACAGCAACCAGGCGCTTCTCTTACCTCCGTTCCTGGTGATGTCTATGAGCTTACCCTGATAGACGTGAAAAGGACCACGAAACTGCCCGCCTAGGACAGGGTGAGTGGTATGATTCGATTTACCACAAAATTCCAAGGCGTCTTTGGTCATAATCCCGGTTGACCGACTCATTGATGATTGATCGCCCGAGAATTGTGGTCGAATGCATCATTCAGCAGTTTTCCCCCATCCATCACCAAGAACATATCCCACCATATCAACATATGTTCCTTCCATCGTTGGTGATATGCATACTGGAAATTTTCGTACATCCCACGACGGATCGCGACAGGATTCGACGGGGGGCTTTGGCCGAGTTGCTTTATTATCTATGCACCCCGGCCGACTAAACATGACGGGTTGTGTTGAGGACACAGAAGTGAACTGGAAAGTTGAACGTGGCCCATGGTTCTAGCCCAGGGGGAAGGGGGCAAGGCAGGCATAAGGTGCCTGATCTTTCTCCACGTCGTGTGAAAAAGGAACCTCAGCGCCAACCTTGAAAGAATCCACGACAAGACGGACCAGCCTTTTCCCGAAGTGCGCGTCGGCTGGGGATAATTGTTCGGACACGGGGTGATTCTGCTCGTGGACACAGGCCCTGCACACAAACCTTGAGGGTCATGTATTGCTCGACTCTGGAGGGAGTCAGTAGGCATCTTTGCACCGTCGTTTCATGTGCACACTTACTGGAGGTCCCGACAAAGCCAAACGGTGGATGATGCACCGTAACCAAGCTTCGAAACCACCTGATATCGGGAATGAAGACTTCGCCGATAGAAACCGGGTAGGATTTTGCCGCATTCTAGGAAGATAGGTCTTCTTCCTCTATAGTCTCGGAGGAGTCAAGTATCACAAATCCAGTCTTGGGAAATTTGACGTGCAGAACGGGGAGTAGATGCCATCGTTTTCACGGGAATTGATAACGGAGATACTGAAGGACGAGGCAAGCTTAAGGAAATACTGGGATATGTGGTGCCCTTGATTGAAGATGGAAGGAGTCTGGACATTATACAATATGTACCGGAGCGGTTCAAAGATCAATAAGTTCCCAAGGTCTGAGAAAGTTGGTTGAAGCAGTTCTCCAGGGTTGGTCCCCTTCTCAGAGCTGGACCCACGAAGATCCCATGCCAAGGAGGCGAGGGCAGGCTACAGCAACACAGTCAGTGCTGCTAGTTCTTCTATCGAGAAGAAGGTATTGTCCACATCTGCTCACACTGAACTATTTGTATGAGCGTGGAGGCCGGACAAGATACAGATAGTATCCCGATATCGTGGAAGGTCGAATTCAGTATGTACAATGCACATTTTGGTTTATTCAACATGTTACTTAACATATCTACTCCGAAGGGGAACAAAACCTCATCTATCAAGCCGAGATAAAACCGACGCCAAGAATGTCGTTACTGTTGGGTATCATTCCAGGAATGGCACCAGGTATTTGTCAATTCATGCACATGAAGATGGCACATGGAAGGAGTTTCTTTCACGAGCGGGTCAATCAGCATCCAAGTCCGAAGGAAAGGATGACCCCAAGTCAAAGTCGCAGGGACAGGCTTGATTCTCGGAGTCTTTGCCCTTCGATGAATATAGAGGCTTGGTTCTTCTAGAAGTGTACTAGCACTTGTTGTCTGTATCATTGTCGGAGTTAGACATAAACGGGATAACGTGGGAGTTGTATGGTGGACATTCGAATGTATCCACTCTTTGGCTCAGCTTCATCTTTCTTCAACATTCACTGTTCTTTCTTCTTAGACATGGGGATCTACTGTGGATAAATTATGGAATGAAAGGCTCCACACTCTATTGGTAACAGCTACGGCGTCCGCGCCCCCTCCCCGATCCCCATCAACCCCCCGGCCAGCCCCGTCATGCGCCGATCCAGCAGATCCTCCTCGCTCGCCAGGCTGTTCATGCTCCGATTCCTCTCGCGCAGGGGGATGATCGCCACGGGACTCTGGAAGTAGTCCGAGACATATCCCTCTTCCTCTTCCTCGCACTCCAAATCCTCCGGTGGGAGACTGAGCTTGGCGGGCACGCGGTGCTGCCGTCTGGTTCCGACGGCGAGGGAATTGATGGAGCGGCCGCGAGAGACGCTGCGAAGGCGGCCAGGGTTACCCATGTTTCCGTTTACTGGCAATTGGGGCTGTGAATGAGAGGTACTGTGGATGGATGCTTCATGGCCGTCATCGGGACGGGGTGGGCCGGTGGAGCTGGCCCTCCCCCCGGCTTTGCTGCCCATCGGGGTGAGCGGGGTGAGTTTGGTGATGCTCATCTCCAGCGGTTTGTCTTCGTCGGCGGAGGATTCGCCGGTAAAACGGCGTGTGTGGTTGCGGGCGCGGGTGCGGTGATTGTTGTGGTGGTGGGTAAGGAGGTGCTGGAGGCTGTGGAGCGGCGGGGGTTTCTTCTTGGCTGGTTGAGTGAGATCGTGGAGGGATTGCAACAGGCTCGAGGAGGAGGCGGTTTTGGTCTCCGACAAGGCGAAGAGTTCGCTGATCCAGGTGGCGCATCGGTTGATGTGTTTCCAGCTTTCAGGGAAAAAGCCGGCCATCTGCATGAAGCCGTGCGAGACGCCGGGCAGCAGGGAGACCTCGACGTGGTCCTTGTCGTTGAAGGCGCGGTGGGATTTCTCGAGGCCGAGGTCCTGTCGTTCTTGGAACTGTCGTAGTTTCGCCTGACGGAGGCGCCCGGCGAATATCACTGTGTCGTCGACTAGAGGATCGCGTTCGCCGGTGATGATGTACGTCTTGGGGAAGCGCGCAAGGATCGCCTCCGGCGCGAGGGTGGGGGAGAGGAGATAGTCTGTGTTGAAGTCGGGGCGGTTATGCGGTCCGATGTAGAGAATGATCATTGCTCGCATCATTTCCGGAGTGAGGACACGGTCCTGGACGTACGAGATCACCGATGATACTGCTAGGCGAGTGCGAATCTGCTTGGGTTGGTGCTCGGCGACGGCGGCGGCCTCAGCCTCTTGAGCCAGCATAGCGGATTTGTGCCGGTGCTGGGCGAGTTTGCGCGTCGTCTTTTCGCCGAGGTCGTTGGCTTCAAGGTCCAAATCGGAGCACGAGTCTTGCTGGAGGTCGGCAAACGATGTACCGGGAGAGGTGAAGGGGGTGAGGCGCTGATAGTCCATGTTCTTGCGCTGCAAGACGTTCTGGTTGGTCCGACGGGTGCTTTTCTCCTGGATCAGCGCCATTTGCTCCTCCGTCATCCAGCTTTCAATCTTCATGTTCAAAGCGGGGTAGGCTAGAACTAGGCCGTCAGGCCGGGGGAGGACATTCTGCCCTTGCCAGAGTGACGCATCCGTACTGCCCGACTGGAGGACCATCAGCGTCATGCCTACAGCGAGGTTTGCGCCAGCGCTATCCCCCGTGACGACGATTCGAGGATGGGTTTGTCCATTGAGTCCAATACAGCGCCCACGGGTGGATACAATCGTGTGGTACACGTCGTAGCATTCATTCAAGGCGTACGGATAAGGATACTCCGGCGCCTTCTTATAGTCCAGGCTTAGAATAGGGACCTTTGTCCGCGCGGCCCAACTCAACAGTCTATCCTCTGAGTTCCGAGGGCTCATTGACACAAAACCCCCGCCGGGGATGTCCAACACAATGCATGTCTGATCCCGGAGTGCACTCAGCGGGCCGTCAAAATACAGCCACGCATTCGTCGGCTGGTCATATATCGAAGACGCCGGTCGCGGAATGCGAATCGCCCGAGGCGCATATTTAGTGAGTCTGGGACGGGTCAGGCTCGCTAGGGCCCAGAGATACGGCGAAGTCCCTTTGTTCCACGAGACACGCATGTGGTCCAGTGTCAGCGTGGCCCGGACCCGACGGACCTTTTCATCCGCCCTCTCCGCGGCGATGAGATAGTACACAGTGAAGACCAGCGATGCTATCTCCCGCAGCCACTTGGGCTTGACTTTCATCGCGGTCCAGAAACCAGCATCCAAGGCGGTGGCGATCCATGTCGCTCGGAAGAAAGAGCGTGAGTATAAGTTTGCCAGGGGCTCTGGACATTCGAGGCCGACTATCTTCGCAAAGTTGCGACTGACATAGAGCCAGAGGAAGACGATGACCGTAGTTTGCCAGACGCTGAGCTTTTCCGTGAGGCGGGAGGAGATTTTGCGAACAACGGGTGGGCCATGCTTGTTTCCCCTGGGATTGTCAGAGCCACGCAACAGAGCTACGGGGACACCGCGGACCCATGTTTGTTGGAGTGTCGTACCTTGTCAAATATAGCGACCAGAAAGCGAATACGGCCAGGACCTGGATCTTTCGGAATTTGGTGGACGGCCTTCCCAGAAGATGGTCTGACCCGCTCTGTTAGGCACCGCTCAAATGAAGATGGTGGACACCACAATGCAACTTACCTATCATGTCTTATAGGCAGAAGCAAGAGTCTAAATCAATAAAATACAGCGTTCTAGGTGCAGGATTCATGAAATCATGGAGTTGTGGCTTGGAAGAATGCAAGCAAGTATACACCAAATCCTCAGCAGGAGCGTACAACGAATTTATTGAGAAGGAGAGGATGGGAGTTGGTTGGAAGGAGTTGACCCTGAAACCGGTAATCGAACAAGGAACAGAGAAGAGACCAAGTGAGACGCCATGGTGGCCAAAATATGGGGTAGATAATAGTTAAAGAAGAGTGTGGTCAGTCCGTCCGTCCGTCAGCCATGGATACGGGGCAGCCAAAGCCCACGAAGCCCAGCCGAGCATGTGAAATCCCCACCAGGGACCATGCCTGCTGGCTGGATCCAGTGACGTGGGAGCTTATTCATCTGGGGTAAGAATCGGCTGGAGACATGGTCGGAGCAAAACGATCTGCACTTGGTCCGGTGCAGAAGTGGTGCTAAGACAATGGTGGGGGGGAAGATGAATGGATGAAAGATGAATGAATGGATGTGGATGGAGTGAATGAGTCGGTGAAATGCACCCGGTCTGTCACATGTCAGTTCATCCCCTCCTTCCTCCTTCTCCCCTGCAGTCCCGTGACCCCCACCGGATCAGCTGCGCCAGAACTGACTCCAAGTATTTTCCAGCCAATATTCAATTTATTTATTCAAGGTATATGATGGCTAATTGATTATGCTGATCTGACCCTAGTGCACAATGTTCTATGCAGACTGTATACACCCCTCATCGCATTACTACATCAACCCCACGATCTACAATCTCCGACAGTAGTCTCGTCCACGCGCAACTTGCCAATCGCAGAGCCAGACCTCAAAGGCCATGCTGATAAAACCGGCAATGCAGACGCCACCCGAGTCACTCGCCGTCGTGGCTCCCAGCGAGAATTCCCGATCCTCCACCGGCACCCGATCGGCGATCTCAGCAAAAGTGCTGACATAGACAAGGCCGCCCAAAAGCCCTTCCCAGAAAACGATCCCAAACACCAACCACACGCTTGGGATGAAGTTGAACAACGAGTGTAGCGTCAGGATGATCAGGTTAAGAAATTGTAACAAGGACGGAAAGTACAGACTATGGACGCGGAAGAAGGGGGTCGACGACCGGGAGATGAAGACCCCAACTTGGTAGATTGCATTATAAGCTGGGTAGAATGCGCGGTAGTGGTCGAACGGAGAATCTTGGAGAGGGAAGAGCAACGTCGGCGCGACACCCTGGTTAATGGTGTACTCGGCGACATAGACCAGCAACAGTGGGAGCATACTAGAAGAATTCGTAAGAACATGCATTCGAGTGGAGTGAATGCAAGATATACTCACAAGGGAAGAAAGAGTCCCTTAGATCGCTGTAGGTTAGCCTTAAATGCCTGCCATCCAAGGCCAGTCTCGTGGGAAGCTGGCTTTTTCTGACTCTGGCTCTCATCGGTCGATTCGTCGAGCAACTGCTCCCGCTCATCAATGTCATCGGCTGAGTTCTCCTCCCGAGAACCGTAGCCTGTCCTCCGCGCCGAGAACGAGCGCACCTGGGACTGTGGTAGAATCGTGAAGAAACTAATCACCATGACCGCCGGCAAGCACGCCGAGGCCAGAAGAGTTGCTTTAACGCTGAAACCGAAAGAGGTGGTGGCTAAAGCGTATGCGCCAGCACCCACCAAGCCTGCAGCACCCGTGCCACTGCCCCAAGAAGCCAGACTGAATGGGCCGTAGTGATGCGTGAGAGCGATAAAGGAGAGCTCGCCTCCTCCGCTGGACATACTCGACAGGATGATGCCTGCGATCTTAGTGGCAATCGGGCCGCCGTCCGTGTAGGCTGGACTCAAGGCAACGAGCAGCATGCCGGTGGTAGAGAAGGTGACGAACACCAGGACCCTTACGGGATATGGCACCGCCTGAATGAAATAGGGGGCCACCAGCTTGGTGCCGAATGAGGGGATAACGTCGGCGAGGAGCACCACGCCTTTCGGGAGGTCGGGGCCGACAAGATCCAGGGCGGCAGACAGGATAATGACATAGAGGACATTGTTGATCAAGCCTGTCGCAGATGGGACCGGTAAACCCCGGCAGCGATCAGTACGGCTATCGCCATATCGAAGGGATCAGCGGAGTAGATCGAGCTTACCGAAGAGCCAAAATGCAACACAGACTCTTGGATCAGCTCCATGGAAGAGAGCCGCCAGGCGTCCACGAAACTGGGACCATGACAAAGCTGGCGCTCCGGGGAGAGGCAGCATTGGTGGTTCGTCTTCTCTAGACGGTGAAGACATAACCACAAAGGAGGCGCGGGGGAGACTACAAGGAGGGATAAGTGGAAGTAAAGCATACAGCAGGAGCAGCAGTCAGTGCCATCAGGGAAAATACAACAGGGAGGTTTAGTTATAAGTTATTGTCGCAATGGGCATGTAATGAGCTGGAGGTGGACATGACGTTGACGATTAAAGAGGAGCGGACGGTGAGAGGAACCAACTGCTCCAGCCTGGCCTGCCGTCCTCCGCACCTGAATTAGTGTCCCACGTGACTGACATAGAGTCTCTTATCGACGATGGGCATGATGTTGGCAGTATATTAAAGCCCCATCGAATTGAAGATGGATCATCATCTATGGAAATGCTATCAAGATTACACTAAGTACAGTACAA
Organism: Aspergillus japonicus CBS 114.51; assembly: GCF_003184785.1. Taxonomy (NCBI): domain Eukaryota; kingdom Fungi; phylum Ascomycota; class Eurotiomycetes; order Eurotiales; family Aspergillaceae; genus Aspergillus; species Aspergillus japonicus. The sequence goes on from NW_020291681.1 coordinate 96,848, forward strand.
ACTACAGTACAGCCCTACCATCAAAGCTCACACGCTACTACAAACAGTGACTGCCGTGCAATCCAACAAGCCAATCGCGCCACTGAGCAGTTGCATAAATCAAGCCGAGATCCCCGAGACGCGGCTATCGGGACAATCAGGCTTATCGGTGTTTCCCTCTCCCGCCCTTGAATTTCTTCTCCGCCACTCCTCCGCATCTTCTACCGAGTACAACAACTATTCTTTCACAACACAACATACTGTTCAACCACAACCCCATCTATCTTACACTCTACACCCCAAAATCCCAACCTCACACCCAAAACTCAACCAACACATACAACCAAGATGTCCCTCCTCCAACCCACCCGCCGCCTCCTCCACCTCCACCTCCACCTCACCAAACCAACCGCCACCACCGCCACCAAACCAACAATCATCCGCACCTTCACAACAACCCCTACCCCCCGCTCCGAAGACGAGAATCGCCCGTCGTTCGCCTTCAACCGCGGCCCCGCCCCTCCCCGTCTCCCCAAAGAACAGCAGGAGGTCTTCGAGGAACTCCAGCGCAATTCCACCGGCGCATTCAGCACCCCGCGCGTCAACCAGTCCCCGGCCTCCACCGCGGCGGAGATCAAGGCCACGGGCAAGGGTGAGGAACTGCATCCGGACATCAAGACGGGGCTGAAGCCCGAATTCGAGGGGGAGAAGAATCCCAAGACCGGGGAGATTGGGGGCCCCAAGAATGAGCCGTTGCGGTGGGGCGCTGGCGGGGATTGGAGTTATGGGGGGAGGGTGACGGATTTTTAGATTCGGGATGTCGCTTGGGAGGGTCTGCGGGGGGGGCGGTCTTAATGTTTTGATTGAGGGGCTGGTTGCTGGGTTTTTATACGTTGTGTGTGTGTGAGGGTCTGCAAACTTGGATGTGTCTTTTTTTTTGTGGCTATATGCATATCATGGTTGTTTGTACGATATTCACTTGAAGCTGCTTTACACTGTTCTATTACGACTATGCGCAAGACTACTGTGCTACGGGTACTGGTGACACAATGGCTGGGAACGGTCTCGCTGTACATACACAATTGTTGGCCCACCTTGATGCTGTAATTCCTGAATGCTCAAGCTCAAAGAATACCACTTATCTGATGAATAACACAGGAAGATGTGGCTCTGTCTACTTATCCTCTTCACTCCTCGCCAAAATCGCCTTCCCAGCCCGACTCTCATTGAACCGCCCGAGCTCCCCACTGATCCACGCTCCAATCCGCGCCATCTCCTCCAGGTTAATCCCCGTATTCATCCCCAGACTGTGGACCGTGTGCACCATATCCTCCGTCGAGACATTCCCCGTCGCGCCCTTGGAGTAGGGGCAGCCCCCGAGCCCGCCGACGCTACTATCGAAGATGCGGATGCCATGCTCCAGCCCGACGATCGTGTTGACCAGGGCCTGGCCGTAGGTGTCGTGGAAGTGCAGCGCGAGGTCGGTGCTGGCGATGCCGGCCGCGCGGAGCGCCTGCAGCAGCTCCATGGTGCGGGGCGCGGTGCCCATGCCCGTGGTGTCCGCCACGGAGACCTCGTCGGCGCCCATCTCCAGCAGCGAGCGCGTGATGTCCGCCACCTTGACGGGCGACACCTCCGGCCCTTCGTAGGGACACCCCAGCGCGACCGAGACGTAGCCGCGCACGCGGATGTTGCGCGTCTTCGCCAGGGCGACCACCGGCCGCACGCGCTCCAGCGACTCGTCAATCGTGCAGTTCGTGTTCGCCTTCGAGAAGGCCTCCGTCGCGGCCGCGAACAACGAGATCTCCGTCGTGGTCGTCGCGTCGTCGGCGGGCACGCCGGTGGTGTCCAGCACTTTGATGAGGTTCTCGAGGCCCCGGACGTTCGGGACCAGGTAGTTGTACGCAATGACGTCGGCCGACTCCGGCGGGGTTTGCAGCAGGTGCTCGCAGATCTCGGCTGTGCTGGCCATCTAGATGAACGATCAACCGGCTGTGAGTATCATATCAAGGTTTGGTTGCATCTGCGTGAGACTAAATCTGAATCCCCGATGCTCCCCTAGAGGATATAGCCACTCCCCCGCACAAGCTCCAATGTATAAAGACAGCTACTCGCGTACCTGAGGCACCCATTTTGCAGGAACAAAAGATCCAGCCTCAATTGTCGTCACGCCCGTCTTGGCCAGTCTCCGGATCAGCTCGAGTTTGGTTTCGAGCGGGATGGCCTTCTTCTCGTTCTGAAGGCCGTCTCGTGGGCCGACCTCAACGATGCGAACATGGTCCGAGGTTAACCGCGCCTCGGTCGCAAAGCGGCGGCGAGCTGCTGGGGCAGAGCGCAGGACGGAGAAGAGACGCATTCGAGGCTTGAAGCTCATCATGATGAATTTCGTAAACTCAGCAAGTTAGTGGTCAAATGGGAATGCATTCAATGGTGGAAAGTGTAAGAAGCTAAGGAAGGTATCTTATAACCAGAAGATGATGGGGGGGAGGGAGGGTGGTGATGATGATCATGATGTTCCGGCCGCCGAGCAAATGCGGAGAAGCGGCCGACCCAAGCCCGTGACCCCCCACTTAGTCAGAATTAAATTATCCTCAGCCCACTATGCGAGCCATCGTCCGATAGGAATTATCGCGACGCTTAACAACAACAACACCATACCACAATTTTTGGTTCTAATTCATTGCGCCCGCCATGGAGGAAACATCAAACCAACCAGCAACATCGAGTGCCCCGCTCCGCCAACCCAAGAAGAGATTCGTCGGACGGCGCACCGCCGACGCCCAAGCACAGAAGGAAGGGTCCAGCAGCCACCAAGATGTCGAGTCGACGAGCATACAGAAAGGTGCGCCCCTTCCCCCCCTCTCCCTCTGGCATCTCAAGAGCCACACCCCAGAAACCCATCACTAACCACCAAACCAACAGCCGCCCCAAGACGCACCCCGCGAACGCTGAACCAAGTCCCGGCGGAGATCCTCGAAGACCCGGACATCCAAGCAGCGATCGCCCTGCTCCCCAAGAACTACTCCTTCGAGATCCCGAAGACGATCCACCGCATCCGCACCTCGGGCGCCAAGCGCGTGGCCCTGCAATTCCCGGAGGGCCTGCTCATCTTCGCGACGACGATCTCGGACATCCTGACGCAATTCTGCGCGGGGATCGAGACCCTGATCATGGGGGACGTGACGTACGGAGCGTGCTGCATCGACGACTACACGGCGCGGGCGCTGGGGTGCGACCTGCTGGTGCACTACGCGCACAGCTGCCTGATCCCGGTGGACGTGACGCAGATCAAGACGCTGTACATTTTTGTCGATATCAGCATCGACACGACGCACCTGCTCGCGACCCTGGAGCGCAACTTCGTGGCGGGCAAGACCATCGCCATGGTGGGCACGATCCAGTTCAACGCGACGCTGCACGGCCTGAAGCCCGTGCTCGAGCGCGCCGGGTTCCGCGTCCTCATCCCCCAGATCACGCCGCTCTCCAAGGGCGAGATCCTCGGGTGCACATCGCCCACCCTCGCCGCCACCGAGGTCGACTACCTCCTCTACCTCGGCGACGGCCGCTTCCACCTCGAGTCCGCCATGATCCACAACCCGGATATCCCCGCCTACCGCTACGACCCCTACGCCCGCGTGCTCTCGCGCGAGAGCTACGAGCACGAGGAGATGCACACCCTGCGCCGCGACGCCATCCACACCGCCCGCTCCGCGAAGAAGTGGGGCATTATCTTGGGCGCGCTGGGCCGCCAGGGCAACCCCCACACCATGGCGATGATCGAGAACCATCTCCGCGCCAAGGGCATCCCGTTCGTGAATCTTTTGTTGAGTGAGATCTTCCCGGGGAAGCTGGGCGCCATGGCCGATGTCGAGTGCTGGGTGCAGATCGCCTGTCCCCGGTTGAGCATCGACTGGGGCTATGCGTTCCCGCGGCCGCTGTTGACGCCCTACGAGGCGTTGATTGCGCTGGGGATCAAAGAGAGCTGGGACACGGCCAACGGCGGCGTGTATCCGATGGATTTCTACGCCAAGGAGGGTCTGGGCAGGACGAAGCCGAGCCAGGCGATGATCCCTGCCTGATTCTCGTCGTTCTGGATCTTCACAGATGACACCAACAATCCATAACTCATGATGTATATGAACTTTTTCTTTTCTTTTTTTCTTTCTGCATGTTTCCCACGGGTATATAGGGGGGGGCAGCAAACCCCCAAAAGCTTTATGATTATAGAATTAGAAGAAAGCCAACATGATATCACACTTGGAAGAAGAAAGTCTACATCTCTCCGTTGGGTCTAACATTACATAGATTTTCCTTGGAATCGTAAAATAGCGCAGCACAAAATCATGAGCCTTTGATCTCATCTGCACTGTCCGTCATGGGATCACTGGCACTGCCGCGTCGAAGTGAGAGGATGCTCTTGCTGGCCAGCTCGTCGGCCGTCCGTTCGGCCGCCCGCCATCGGGTGACGGCTTGCTCGACATCCTCGAACATCTCCAGCGTGTCCTTGATGATCCCTCCTTCGTCGGGCTCGGGGACCTGCGTGCTTGCTCGAGAGCCACTATCGCTGCTCATGGGGAATCCCGGTCCAAAGCCCCGCTGTGGAACGGGGTTGAACATGACGGCGTTCGCAAACATCCGGATCAGCTCCTTTTCAAGCTGGGCCGAGTTGACAATACCCTTGGGAGGGATGACATCCTCCGTCTTCTGGAGCATCAGAACCGCATTCTTGGAAGGAGTACCTGTACCAGGTGCTGGAGACTCCCCATCGCCAGCAGGTGTACTAGCAGCCTCGGTAGCCGCAGCAACAGCCTTACTGCCCTGGTACATCACTGATTTGATGGATTTCAGATCCTGTGGTCGATAGATAAGGTCACGATAGCCAGGAGCATCACGTTCCGCTAGTGGCTTGGCGAAGATAGAAGCATGCTTGTGCATGGTGACATCATTCATGATGGGGGCACCGGTTCTTGGGAAACTACGCGCACACAGCACATAAGGGGTCGATTGATTCGGGTCGAGACGGCTGAGCTGACTGGCTTCGGTCTGAGGAGGTTCGGCTTCCTCGCTGGGGGCGCGCTTGCGTTTGGGCCGCCCCCGGCCCGGTCGACTTATTGACGGACGTTCCGGCTCTGCGATTTCAGGTACGCCAGCAGGTGTACTGGGCATCTCGTGCTTGACCTTAGGCTGAGACGCGCTTTCCGTGGTTGACTCGTCATCCCGCGATAAGACGGATCGTCCGCGACTCCTCGATGACGCTGTGCTTCGATCTCGATCCTTTGCGGTGGATGGTGTCAGTTTGTCCGCCTTCCTCTTCGATCCTGGCTTTGCATCAGTATCGACGGCGGGCTGGTTCGACTCTGAGCTCGTTGAATTGCCCTTGCGATCCGTTCGGCGTTTCAGACGGCGTGGCTCGGGTTCTTCTGGTGTTGCTTCACGAGATCCAGGCGGGGATGGAGCCTTCTCGCTGATGGGACTGATCTCCTCCGGGCGTGGTCGGTCTGGCGAGCGGGGAGACTCAGGTATGCTCAGACTCAACCGCGGAGTCCTCTTCCAAGGCGTGAGTGAGCCAGTGATGTCGATCGATGGCCGCAAAGGACGTGAACCTGGTGGACCTGGGATTAGAGCAGCTCGCCCGGTTTCTACTGGAGTCTGGAAGCCAGGAGCTGGAACACCCAAAGCCGGTGAGGACGCTGCTGTGGGCACTGGGCCCGGAGTTGAAGGAAAGGGTGTTGGTGGTTGACCCTGTTGAGCCAACTTGCTCTCAACACTGGGTATAGGTTGCTGAAACGGTGGGACAGGCCTCTCCAAGGGAGGCTTGCTCGAAGGCTCAGGTTTCGGCTTGATGAGTGAAGGCGAAGGCTGAGGCTGAGGTGTCTGGGGAGGTTGATGCAGAGACCATTGCTGGAAACTCGACTGAGGTGGAAGACGCTGGGGAGCTGGAGTGGACGCTGTGGCTGGTCCGCCTACCTTAGCAGCAGGCTTGCCAACCGGGGTGGATGGCTGTGGAGTAGAGATAGCCTTGGGCATGATTTGTGGCTGCATAGGAGCAGACGGTTTGCCAGCACCAAGATTCGAAGAGGGTGTATTCGTCGGTGGTACCTGCGGCGACATGAATGTCACACCGGCTGCACCAGCTTTCGCGGGGACATTCCGAGGTACGGTAATAGCTTGCGGGGCGGGAAAAGTCTTCCCATTTGGTGTCTGCGGTTGAAGTGGCCTGCCCGTTGCCATCTGTGGGATGGGTGGAGGTTGTTGCGCCGATCGCTGCGGTTGTTGAGGTTGGGGCTGAATCGCTCTGCCCAAATCCTTGAGTGGCTGTCCTACTGGTTGCGCGGGGAGTTGTGACGGCGTCTGAGATAGGTGAGGCATAGCCTCCGGTGGTGGCTTATCCGGTTGCAAGTCCTTGGGTTGCGGCACAGACTGTGCTTGCGTCCTGTCCACGACTGGCAGCGGAGGCTTTGCCTGGGTTGGTGCGGGCATAGGTTGCTGGGGCGGTCTCTCTTCCTTCACATCCAAGTCCATTGGCTCCGGCGCATGTTCTTGCTTCGGGGGTGCAACTGGCTGCTGCGGTGGGCGCATAGTGGACTCCGGCTGTGCTTCGCTTTCTTCCTTCTGTAGCTGTTCGATCTCGTTTCGAATCTCCGCGTATCTCCTCTCCTCGTTCCGTATTTCCCTCGTTACCAGCTCCTTATACCTAGCGTACAAACGCGATACCAGGGTTGGCATTAGGGTTGTATGGCTGGACCCTTTTCCGGACAACCCATCTGGCTGCGGACTCATAATCTTGCGCTTTTTCGGATTGGCGGGACTCTCAGCATGGCGACCATTTGGCTCATGAGCCGCGACGACACCGACCGAGTCGACACCTTCCCTCATCAGCGTCGAATAGAGGTCCTCGAGGGCCTCCGGGGCGAGTCGCCCGGCATCGAAAGCGGCATCTTGGCGAATGAACGAATTGTTGCGGAGAACATCAGAGATGGTCGCGAAACTCGCGGGTCGAGCATCTAAGGCAGCGAGGGACTGGAAAAAGAGGAGCGACTCAAAGGGGGTGTAAGCAGATAGAGGAGGCATCCCCCATTGCCCGTCAGATCGGCCGCCGGGGGAGAGGGATTTTGGAATGGGGGCCACGGTGATAAATGAGGGAGTCGTTGCGTGACGGTTGGCCCGGCAAGCTAATCCGAACGTTCAGCGTCGACCGCGTTGTAGCTTAGCCCTGTAGTGAAGGACTCTCGGTGGGTGGTACCGAACCCAGATAGACTTGGTGCCTTGAAAGTCAGGCCGACAAGGTCGCGTGTGCGGAACTGGAAGGGAAGAATTAGGGGTGCGGGTTGAGACCGGCCGCGCAAGAAAGGGAAGGGCCAAGTCGAAAAATTAGGCAGAAAATCAGAGACGGGAAAAACGCGACCGTGTCAAGATGGGTGACGCGGGGTGGGTGGAAACCGTAGAAATTGGGAGAAAATGGAGTATTGTTTAGGGGGGAAGGGGTACCCAAAAAGAATTTAGAAAGGTAAAAGGACGACAACGATGGTGGATAAAAAAGGGACGGGGATGGATGGATGGATGGATGGATGGATGGGAAGGATGGGATGGGATGGTGAGATGGAGGGAGGGAATGGTGTGGATAGGATAGGATGGAATCAAATCAGTTCTCGATGTTGCGTTACTTCTCCAAGGAGGGAGTGATTCAAGGTTGACTGCGGCACGCACTGCTGGGCTCCAGCACTCCCAACTACCCTTCACCTCACGGAAAAAGGCCGGCGAGTCACGTGGGAGACGGGAATGGAGGAGGTCGGAGCAACCCGTTTCCACTGGGCATCTATATAAGTTACCGATTGTCAGGGCAACCTGCCACCTTCCAAGCCTAGGCTTGACCATGGTCATTATGCCCAGTCGCAGAAACCTGGCTTATATCTCTTTCTTTCTGGCTTAAAATCTGATCTTGTGAGGGAGGGCTTTCTTACAGTAACACGGCCCTTCCCTCCTTTCCATTACAGCACATAGAGAGAGTGCTCCACATAACCGTAACATTGATACACATTTTGAGGTGCTGTCGATGCCTCACCTATTCTGTCTCCTATGAGGGGCCATGCGACAGTCTATTGTGTGATGTGTTCCTCTTTCAACTAAATCTTTTCACCCACGAATAAACAATACAGCCATCATCATTCCTTCAGTCATTACTCTGTAGTAATTCTAGAAGAAGAGAGCAGTGGACGGTACCTGGCCTGGGCTTAGTAGCGCCGGCTCTGTGATGCTAGCGTCGGCCCAGCCCGGGACTCTGGGCTGGATTGTACTCAGATGAACATTACACTCGGGTAGATAAAAAAGCACATACTTCAACACAACACAATATGTACAATAACAAGTACTAGGTAGTCTATCAAATAGCTCTCACCCAAAGGACTTTGCCTTTTCTGAGTCCCATGGTCCAATGTCTTGGTCAGTTCAAGTTGCCTTGGTGCATTGTGCCAGCTGAAGGATCTTAGCGTGTCGCCTAGATCGAGCGCTATACAGGTTGTCTGTCCAACAGATGCTTAATTGTGATAGGATACTGTGCCAGAAAGGTTGCTTGATGATGATATGCGTATTGATATCTGGGCTGGGCTTTCTTGATATGAGTCTACCCAAGATTAACAGAGGTCTTCAGCAACATGCACATCGTCCCATACCATAAACACAATCCAGCGTTTACACACCTTGATCGAAGACGGTTCTGGCATGCTTTGAGCTCACATTGAATATGGTCGCTACTTGAACCTCTATAGATTTATATGAGCTAAAGTGAAGTAGTGATTAAGAGGCATCTGCGAGCTTGAGGCTGAAAGATACATCATTCAAATGTGAGACAACACTAGGTGGATCCATGCTACCACGCATACTCCAATAACAACCCATATCAAACAGATCCAACCGTGCTTAGCATGAAACTTGAAGAATCGCCGCGTCAGATTGAAGTGTATCCTATCCTCAATAAGTATTGACCATGTGAGAGCTACAGACCAGTGTTTCCGTCACATCTCAGCCGCCACCCTGGGACTTCGAAGCCTTCACAATGTTGCCACTGCTTGCGAACAGAGAATCTGCCAAAGATCAAAGGGATTCAGAATCTGTATGAGAAGCGAAAGTTGCAGATTTCAGTCACCATGCAAGCGGCCTCGAGGCATAGAAGGAGTGCCCTGAACTATCTGGTCTAACGGAGTGAGAGGAGCCATAACATGTTTCGACTGAGATTCAGATCTCAACAGCATCATGCTCGTGGGCCAGACCTGTTCCTTCTCCAAACTTGACTCTAGTCTTTGATCCGGAGGTGGGTTGAATGATACGTGGCTTGGTGGCCTCCACAGCCGCTGCGGTTGGTTTTGTTTGAGGTCCCTGTTTCTATGAGATAACTACTAGGTATACATCTTGGGACATCTTGGAAGTATTCCCTAAATACCAACCAATCTACCACCATCCAAAAGCGTCCGGCGTTGCACGGCCTGGCTTGAGTTGACTCAACCGGGAGTTTAGCAGTGTCAATCTTGCGGTGGAAAGGGGCTTTCATGTTAAGAAGCAGCCACCATATGCCAATGTTGACGGTCCTCTCCTTGCCAGGTGCAGCAGCAGCTGTGCGAGCATGGCTGGCGAAAGGGGTTGGCGGTGGGTGAAGTCCCCGGAGAACCTTCTCAGATCGAAACCACTATGAGAAGTTATTTTTACAGCCAGGAGTGACAAGATGAAGTATTGAGAACGATCATCATACTCATGCAGTCAACTCCGCGTTTGACCGCTGTCAACCCCAGTGCTATATGCTGATAGTTGGAAATTCAAGTGGGTAATTAGTGCTAAGTTAAGAGGCCTGTGGCGGTGGCATTAAACTCAAAGGGTGTGTGGCAGTACGGTTCCGGGTAGAAAGCTCTGGCGAGGATGGAGTTAGGGGGAGGGGCACGGGTCACGTGAAAGGTACCGAGCGGGTACAATCCTCCATAGTTTCAGGGGAAATCTCCATCACAGTTAGAAAGACGGAGCAATAATGAAATTAAAATAACAATACTCACCAACCAGAGGGTCAAGAGTTACTAGTGGCCAAGAGTAACAGGACTATTTGCCCACCTCAGTCACTACGGACTAGACTAGACCTAAGCTAAACTTATCCGATTCAATCAACAGGGCACTTCCACACTCCCTCAGTAAAGGAAGACTAAGTGACTCCTCCTCTTGCTTGCTATGGACTTGGATGAATGGATGAACATCCAGCCCACCCTGGGAGAATCTTGCATGCACCACCACCAATAACCGATCCCAGGAATCCACACGCAGAGAGGGTCTTTGCATCAGATCGCCTCTTGGAACCCCCTCCCAGCGCCAGCCATCGTCATTCTGCCGATCGTGCTGTGTGCCCCTGTCAGCTACTTAATTGTAACCAGGTTATGAGCACTCACCAGACTACTCCGTGTCTCTACTAAAGCTCAGATAACTCAAAAGTGGTCCTTCCCCCCCTCCTTCCAGGCTTATAGTTGGTCACTTGGGGACAGCAAGCGCTTGCAATCTGACCGACTGTTCCACGCATTAACTTAACTCAGTCTTACTTACCTTCTGTGTCCACAGCACTCTCCCGTTGGAGAAATTCTTTTGTTCTTCGCCTCTTCTTCCACTCCTCTTTTCTCCTCCTAATCTCCCCCTCCCCCCCATAATTTAAGGCGTAAGGCCCACCCCGTCCGTGCTATCATATCCACTTCCAACACCCCCTGTTCCGCTAGAGACGCGCGCGCTCCCAAATCACTCCCCTCCGAGCTTCAGCCTGTTGCGTGTCGCATACTCCTTTTTTCCTTACTTCTCCCGCCATACCTACCTTCCAGTTGCCACAGCTCTCTCGTATCCCGCGCTCTTCCCCAACGCCAACGCCCACCGGATCAACCGAACACTCTTATCACAACCATCAAAATGTCATCGGACTCGGAGCAAGAATGGAAGCCCAGCGGTCGCCCTCAGTCGTTCGTACTCCTTTGCGCTCCTCTCCTCTGTTCTTCGATGTGGGCGTTGACCAAGACATGGCAGGACCATGGCACAGGCCTTTTCGACCGCGCTGGATAGCGCCTTCTCTCTGGACACCGATGTCAATCATCTCTCACAGACCATCGACCAAAAGTAGGTTCCACTCCCACTCTCAACGGATGTTCACCGTGAGACCCATCCTGTGCCAGGCCTCTGTTGGCAGATAACCACACGATCGCATGGGCTGACAGAGCAACGTAACCAGGAAGCTGCAGATGATGATCCAGACCCGCGAACTCGAACAACTTCAAGCCAAGATCCGCGAAGCCGAAGAACGCCTCAAAGCTCGACAGTCGGTGATTATGGAGTCCAGAAACCCTGCAGCGCAAAGAGACGGTCGGTTCTACGGAGGCTCAGGTAAATCGAGCCTCGCCATTTGATCTCGTCGATAACAACATCGCTAACCGCCATCGTTGCTGATCAGGAAACACATCCGCGTCGTCGTCGCCCACCGATTCAGCACAATACTCCAGTGGCGATGAACAGCTGCGACGCAGCCAAGGCCGCAGTTCGTAACGGCATGGAGGCGGGGCCAGCGGTGGCACATTAGCATATAATCTGGGTTATGGTTTCAAGGACAGGAGAATTTGATGGGTTTCGACTTCACTGCTACAATATTTTATATATCCTTATCGGGCGAGCATGTTTGGGAGAAATTGGTTATTGTTTTTTTGTTTTGTTTTTTTTTTTTTCTTTTCTTTCTTTCTTCTTCTTTTCTCTTTCTTTACCTTTCTGTTGGTTTGCACCGGCCATCGTGTTCCCACACTCACGCGTACCTCGTCGTATAGGAGGGTCAAGCAGATGTCGGTGCACAGCCTTTGTTGCTCGGGTTCTTTTCGCGCTGGGTAGCGTCGATGACCGAGTTGAGCGTGCATGCCACGATCTCACGAGTCTAGTGGGTGAAGGGGTGTTTTATCATTCTGCTGTGGCGTAAAATGTTTCATTATGATATTCTGATAGTCAAGAAGTGGATTATTCCATGAGCGGGTTGTTTCCTTGAACGTTTCGAGTGTTCTGTGGAGATGAATTGAGAGTGAGGAAGAAGATGCTGTGGGCTGGCTGCTGTGTTTGTCTTAGGGTAACGGACTGAGGAGTCGCCCCTCCCCTCGAAGGTCTATTTTTAGCCCAATTGTTTGTTGCACAGCATCCGATCGATCCCTCGGAGAATGTGAGTCCAGAAAAAAGATCTCCTTCTCTTCCGTGCCCAAACCATCTGTGCATTGCTGTGCGGTGCTACGGAGTAGATGAGCAGTCAATGGGAGAGAAGAAATCTCCTAGAGTGGCTCATGTCGATGTCGATCGAGTGCCGTGCCCGACCCGACCGACAGCGCCGATCCATCCATCTCCTACCGCGACAGGAGCGCTTGACAAGAGTATTCCTCTCTGATATAACGGCCCTAAGGCTGCTCGATGGTGCCTTACCGCCCTAACTCGGCTCCATATGGGCAGAAATGCCTTTCTTGTCGTGTGGATAGTCCATTGAGCATTGAAATTGGTTTTGTTCCTGCCAGCCGCGTTCGGTTTGATTGTCACGGCTAGCTTTGGAATCGTCCGGGCCGTGATTGCAATGGAGAGCACGGAGGACTCAGGACCGATCCACGGGGTGTCAGCCAGATCCGACCAGAAAAGATCTTGAGACTGGCACGCTGGTCGAGTCATTCTCCCGAGGGGTTTATCTAGTCTCAACTTCCGCCTTCCGCCATATGGTGTTGAATCTGCTAACCGCAAATGGCGAATCCTGTTCGTATTGATGATATTACGGGGTCGATGGTGAGTGTAACTCTGGACGGAGCAATGCAGAGTCGGCAATCTCAAATTGCAATTCTTCGGTGGAATTCTGGTGCACACCCATGATGGCAATGATGTCAGTGCTGTTCTGCCCCAACCAGGGAAAACGCGGGCGAAACCCCAGAAAAGCGCCAAAAGAGGCGTCCGAGCGAGGGTCCAGACCATAAGATAGCAGGCAGACTCTGCTATCGCAGCTCTCGTATCACACCCCCCTCTTATGCTCTGTGTTGTCGTGCAGCATGAATGATAGCTAGTCGGTACCGTAGTCTAGTTTAATTAATATCAAGTTCAGCTAGTCTTCTAGCTCGTTGTCGTTGAGCTACCGGAAGGATTCCTTGTTTCCTTTGGTTGTGTTGCTGCCCCTCCCCTCATCATCATCATCATCTTCTTCTTCTCCGGCTTCCTCCTCTTCCTTTTTTCTCTCACTCACTTTCTACACTAAGACTAACTTACTTACTCCGACTCCGTCATCTTTCTTCCTCTTCCTCGTTCCCCTTCCCCTCACCTGCTTCTCCTTCGTTCGTTTTCTTCGCTTTTTTCTTCTCTTTCTACTTTCTCCCTATCTTCCTCTTCCCCTTCTTGTTCGTAACTTGCCATTCTCCCTCTCGTGGTAGATTATCTTATCTACTACCCGAAGGGCCTGCAATCGGCGTCACCATGGTCCTCATCGACAAGCATTCGTACGAATCCCGCGAGGAGCAACGACTCAAGGAAGATCGCGAGCGCACTCGCTACTGGAAACGCTGGGGTCCCTACGTCGCTGAGAGACAATGGGCTACAGGTATGCTCTCCCCCTTCGATCTGGAGGCTGGGAGATTTCACATGAACTGACGCAATGACCTCATTTCTCTTGCCGCCCCGCAGTTCGCGAAGATTACTCGTAAGCGTTCTCTTTCGTGCATTTCGCTGCAAGAATGCATCAATGGCATCAATTGAACCATAGCTGACGGAAAATCTTCTTTTTCCACACTTTCAGTGAGAATGGAGACGCCTGGAGCTGTAAGTTGCGCTCACATGCTGATTATGCCACTCATGACTGATCGCTCTGATCCGCTGTAGACTTTTCCCACGACCATGCGCGGTCCCGAACCTACCGCTGGGGTGAGGACGGTATCGCCGGTGTGTCCGATACCCACAGTTTGCAAAACATCGCTTTTGCGTTTTGGAACGGCAAAGAGTACGTGGTGTTCGATCCATGTCTGCAGTGAACATCGCTCACCTTCAATTCTAGCGACTTCCTGAAGGAGCGCCTGTTCGGTCTATCCAATCCCCAGGGGAACCATGGCGAGAGTGTCAAGGAGGCCCATTTCCACCTCGATAACACTCCGACAGTAAGACCCTTTCCTCTCTCGGCGTGGGTTGACTTTGGTGGTTTCTAATCCGACCACGCGCACAGCACTCTTACATGAAATTCCTCTACAAGTACCCCCAGAAGAAGTTCCCCTACCAGGAGCTTGCTGAGGAGAACGCACGACGCGGCAAAAGTGACCGCGAGTACCAGATCCTCGATACGGATGCCTTCGATGAGAACCGTTACTGGGATATCTTCATCGAGACTGCGAAAGAAGACGACGATGAGGAAGAGCTCCTGTTCCGCATTATCGCCTACAACCGAGGACCTGAGCCAGCACACTTGCACATCATCCCGCATGTGTGGTTCCGCAACACCTGGGCGTGGGGGTATGAGGAAAAGAACGAGAAGCCGTCCGTGGAGAAAACTTATCCTCTGATCGCTAAGACTAAACACCACAAACTCGGCGAGCGCTATGTCCGGTTCTCTCCTTCTCCGTCTGTGACTGGGGAGGAAGATGTGGTTCCCCAACTGTTGTTCACCGAGAACGAAACCAACAATGAATTTCTCTGGAACACCAAGAATGATCAGCCCTACGTCAAGGACGCCTTCCATCGTCACATTGTCAACGGTGAGAAGGGTGCAGTCAATCCCGAGAACAAGGGTACCAAGTTTGCCGCCTGGTATGCCTTTGACGAGGGCGAGGGTGTTCCTCCCGGCGAATGCGTGGTCGTTCGTTTCCGCTTCTCTCGGCGCCTAGAGCCGTTCATCGATGAAGAAGTGTTGGACGATGTGATCGACCAGCGCAGAAACGAGGCTGATGACTTTTACTACCATATCAGTCCTTTGCCCATGAGCGATGACTTGCGCAACATTCAGCGGCAAGCATTCTCCGGCATGATGTGGAACAAGCAGTTCTACCACTTCGTCTGGGACCAGTGGGCTAATGGCGATCCCGCGATGATCCCACCTCCTCCAGGCAGGAAGCACGTTCGAAACCAACAGTGGAAACACTTGTACATGGAGGATATTCTGTCGATGCCCGATTCGTGGGAATACCCCTTCTTCGCTGCGTGGGACACTGCGTTCCACTGCATCCCACTTGCAATGATCGACCCGGAGTTTGCGAAAAAGCAACTGGACATCCTCACTCGTGAGTGGTACATGCATCCCAACGGTCAGCTTGCGGCCTACGAGTGGAACTTTGGTGATGTGAACCCTCCTGTTCATGCATGGGCTACGTTCCGAGTCTTCAAGATTGAGCGTAAGATGTACGGACGGCAGGACCTTGATTTCCTGGAGCGGGTGTTCCAGAAGCTGTTGCTAAACTTCACATGGTGGGTTAACCGAAAGGACTCCGACGGCAAGAACGTCTTCGAAGGCGGCTTTTTGGGGCTGGACAACATCGGACTCTTCAACCGCTCCGAGCCTCTTCCCACCGGCGGTGTGCTGGAGCAGGCCGATAGCACAGGATGGATGGCCTTCTACTGCTTGTGCATGTTGAACATCGCGTTGGAGCTGGCCAAGCATCGGAGGATCTATGAGGACAGTAAGTGAAGCTCGATTCCATCTTGAGCCGCTTGTGTGCTGACTGATGCCCAGTTGCCTCCAAATTCTTCGAGCACTTCATTCTGATTAGTGATGCCATGACTTTCCGATCAGGTGGTCAGGAATCATCCCTCTGGAACGAGGAAGATGGGTTAGTGGTCCAATACCAAACGGATCGAAGGATTACTTATACTGTATAGTTTCTATTACGATGCGATCTCCTACGGTGACCCATGGACCCAGCAGCTACCTGTGCGCTCTTTGGTCGGCTTGATCCCTCTATATGCCGTCCTCACACTTGAGCCAGAGTTGATCAACAAGTTCCCATCTTTCAAGAAGCGTTTGGAATGGTTCGTTGAGAACCGCCAAGATGTGGCCGAGCGCAACATTGCAAGCATGAAGCACCGCGGTAAAGACGAGCGACTCCTTCTAGCGTTGGTGAGCAAGGACCGCCTGGAGAAAATTCTCAAGCGAATGCTGGACGAGACTGAGTTCTTGTCGGAGCACGGCATTCGGTCGATGTCCAAGTATCATGGCGAGCACCCTTACTCGATGGATGTCAATGGTCAGACATTCCGGGTCAGCTATGTTCCAGGAGACTCCGACAGTGGCCTGTTTGGAGGTAACAGCAACTGGCGTGGGCCGATCTGGTTGTGCGTCAACTTCCTGCTCATCGAGTCTTTGTTGCGCTTCTATATGTTCTATGGCGATTCATTCAAGATCGAGTGTCCCACAGGCTCCGGCGAGTACATGCATCTCGGACACATAGCCGAAGAGATTCAGCACCGGTTGCAGCATCTGTTCGCCCGAAACGACGAAGGCCGCCGGGCGGTACACAACGGATCTGACCTCCTCGACTTTGACGAGCACTGGAAGGATTACATGTGGTTCCACGAATTCTTCGACGGAGACACCGGCCGCGGTCTTGGAGCGTCCCACCAGTGCGGATGGACTGGTCTGATTGCCAAGGTCATCCACGACACAGGGTAGGTCACACTTCATACTTTTTAGCTGTCTACTGTTCCTGGCTAATAGTGCTATTAGTATCAACTGCCGTCTCCCACAGACCCCCCGCACTCCCCATGCAGCAGCATCGCACTACTTCGACGACGTCTTCACCCGATTCTCCCGCCCACGGGGCAGCCGTCGTCCCAGCGTCCGCCGCTCTTCCACGACCCGGTCTATCGGCAACCGCAGCGACTTCGAGTCCACTTTCTCCGGACGCGAGACCCCGGCTCCCGAGACTGCCCTTGACGAGGATGAGAATCAGCAGAGAGTCGACACCGACCTCCAGAACGAGCACGTTCACAAGTACGTGGAGAGTCAGTTGCAGCGCGTAAGAAGTCAAGCTTCGATCGGAGCGTACGAGGACGAGTTTGAGGCGCAGGCAGACCACGCCCCCAACGGCAACGGTCATTGATTTTGTGAAGGGAAAGGGTACAGAACGAGAGGGAAATGAACGGAACGGGGACTGGATTCTAGTACAAAGTTAGACATATGCTTATTTCCGAAGGAAGATGTGTTAGATGGGCTGTATTGTTGTTGATTTTTAGAGCGGTGATCATTTCGAAAGCATAAGTCAAGATTGTCTGTCCATCTGTGTCATCTGTGTTCTTCACGCTGAGCTGCTGCATATATCGAATCATGCCATGATCCCTCCAACGGACTGCTTGCCGTAGATATAGATTCATCGCCCGCATCGATCCGTAGCTTTTGTTCTCGTCATGTCCGGCTTGTTGCGGGATGCACAACTGCTGTGACTAACACCGTTACCTGTGTGAACATGTCTACAACATGATAAGATCATCAACCAAACCACCCCCGAGCCTGATATCGACCGACCTCGGCGAAATCCCAACCTAAATGCAGTGATAGTCAAATGCATCCTCTCCTCACTATGTAGAACCAACACCGCTTCACTTCAACAACAACAAAAAAAAAAAGGAAATGCCCGAATGGCTCACGCAAACCAACGAGATATACTTACTCACCTTGAACCAGTAGTCGACGCATATATGTCCCTGATATCTGCAACCCAAGAGTCCCTCCCCACCCTGACTATATGGCCGAGCTATACTCACGGTACAATACATCGGAGACGCAGACCACCCGCAAGCGGGGGGGGGGGGATTCTGCAATGATTGCCCCGGATTTTTTTTCCTTTGGCCTGCAGTGCTAGCCCCTGCTTCTCGTGTAGTGGCTATGGGTCTGTACGGTCGAAAAGAAATGAGCGAGCAATGCTGCTGCGTAGGATCGGATCGTCACTGGGCCTTGTGCTTCGTGATCATCGCCATCCATCTAGACCATGAGTCTTTTGTCAGAATGTATGATGGTGCAAGTGTACGTCTATTTCACCTGGCTAAGCTCACCACTATTCTTCTTGCCATTAGAAGATTGATGCTCTCGGTAAAACTCCTGGTATGGAAATATCCTCCATATCTACATCTACATCTACACCACAAGCAACATCAGACTCGGTGGCACCATCACCGCGGATGCACACCTCATACCCCCCTGGTATATACACTCGACATCTACATCTACAGCATATCTACACCTCCCAAACTAAAATCAAAATCCACTATTAAACGATTTTACACCCCCCCCACCCCCCCCCCCCCGAAAAAGAAGTTCAAAGAAAAATTGCGTAATTGAGGTTTAGGATACATTTATATGACGGATCAAGGAAGTGAGATAATGGGGGTGTATGGATGAAGGGTGGGAGGGCGATGGAGTATAGTTATACTGATGGAAGAGACCGTTCTTTGGGGACACAAAAGCTTTCAACGGTTTTTGCTTTTTTTTTGCGCTTCCATCAACACACAACACAAGTCAATTTCTTTTTTGCTGGGAAAAAAGCAAAAAATTTACAGAGCATCGGTGAGGGCCTTGTTGAGCTTAGCGATCTTGGAGGAAACGCTGAGGTCGATGGTGCGGTCGCCGATTTCGACGACGAGGCCGCCGAGGAGGTCGGGGTTGACCTTTTGTTTCCAGTGTTAGTTGTTCGGTTTTGAGTAGGGAGTTGGGGGAAAGGGAAGGGCTACCTTGGAGACAACCTTGAGCTTCTTGCCCTGGCTGAACTCGGACTTGGAGACGGCCCGCTCGAGACGGTTGAGGGTCTTGGTGTCGAGCTCCTGTTTGGAATGTGAGTGATTTGAGGTGCCTTATGGGATTATTTCCAGAGTAACCTACCTGAGCACTGGTGATGTTCAGCTCGACCTCACCGCGGTGGGCGCCCATGAGGGTCGCGAACTTCTCGCAGACACCCTCCAGCAGACCCAGGCGGTTGTTCTCGGCCAAGGTGGCCAGGAAGTTCTTGATGATCTCGGCCTTGTCGGCGCCGCCGGCCACCTTCTGCAGCTCGGCGATGATCTGCTGCTTGTCGGAGACGGAGAGGGTCGGCGCGTTGAGGATCTCGATCAGCTTGCGGTCGGCCTTGAGGGTCTGGCCCAGGTTGCCCAGGGCCTTGGCGGTCTGCTCCAGAGCGGCGGACTTGGCCGAGGCGGTGTACTGTCCAAGAGGGTTTGGTGGTTAGCCCGAATGTATTGTTCTGTTTCTTGGAGGGAGAGGGATTTTCTGTGCATGGTTTGAACAAGGGCTGGTGTTTGGCCGCCCATTCGTTGCTGGTGTTCGTGTTCCCTTGCTCGCTTTCCGTCTCGTGTTGGTTCAAGTCTTTGTGTAGGGCGGTGATTGATGCCTTTCCATGTTGTAGAAAGCTGATCTTTCGTTTGGTTGAAGAGACGAGACGAGACGGATTCGAGCAGCCCGCGCGCGCACACCCGTTGGACCGAGTGCGGAGGGGGAGGGAGACGTCACAGCAACGAATTGGACCACCCATCCCAGGCAGAACCGTAGTGATTGTGAGGTGTGCATACCAGAGCAGTAGCGTAGGTGCCGTCAACGCCGAACAGAGACACCGGGGGCTTGACCTCCTGGGCCGGGGTGGCATAGGTGCGAAGACCGTTGAGAGCGGCAGTGCGAGGCACGGTGAACTGCTGGGCGGAGGCACGGAGGCCGACGCGGGCGAGGCGAACGGAGAACATGGTGATCGGTAGGAAGGAGGACCTGGGCGAGCCGGGGGAGTGGAGGGGAGGGAGATGCGAGAAGACGTCGGTGTTCGTCGATGGAGACTGACTTGCGGTGCGTTTGGTGATGGCGTCTCGAGGTTCGGGGCCAGGTTCAGTTCCTGCCGGCTAGGGTGGTCACGTGAGTTCCCGCACACGCCGGGTTTTCGGCTATTCTTCTTTCCCCCCCTCGTACTACTACAACTACTCATACTCATACGACAACTTGTCTACTAAAAGCTGGTGGTTCGGACAAAAGAGATACTGCTTATTACTCTGATGCGGCGCATACAAACATGGAATAACGGCAATGCAACGCCCATCAACTCAATAGCTTCATCAGCAACGAAACAAAAACGCCGGACGGCCTCTACGACCTTCTTTAAATGTTTCCTTTTACGAATGCCTCGACGCCCAAACGCCCTGGTCCTGTCATCCTCTCGTGTGTTCGCCTGACAGCCCGCCCGCAAATCAGTCGCTCCGCAGCATACTGTCCACCAGGTCGCCCAAAGGCCCCCAGAAATCCTTCCCGCTCGCCAAGCGATGCTCGTCGATGAACAGCACGTAGTGTTTGAAGCTGGTGTTCAGATGTGGTTCGAGGCCAAGATGCACCACCACGGGGTAGTGGTGACAGTAAATGTGCGCATACACCCGGTACATACGCTTGTAGATCTGTCGCACCAGACTGGGGAACGCTTTCGGGAAGGGAACACCTGCAGTGGTTTTCCAATTATTAGCGTCTGCCACCGCCGCCAATGTCATCGTTTGTAGAGTGCTCTAGCTGCTGTAGCCAGAACCAGGTGAACCATAAATGGGGCATCACGTACCGAGCCTGCTTGGGAAGATCTGTTCGTTGTCGACGCTGCTCTGCACCCAGGTCATCAGATGTTCGATATACTCGGGCGCGGACATCTTCGTCGGGCGCTTAAAGTTCTCCGAGTCCTGCCAGAGGTACTCGAATCTAGAATGCGTAACGAAACCTCCTTGTCAGCTCTGAAACATATACCACCTGGGAAACTCGGGTTTCGCATACTCATCGGTCGCTTTCATCTCCGGACATGATTGAGGCGAGCAGAACTCCGTGATCGCGCCGTACAGCAGGTTGATTTGATTGTAGAAGTCGACAACTGCGGGAACGAAGGTAACAACATAGTTGTATCAGCACGTGGACACACGTTTGTGGCATACACATTCGGCGTTCAAGTTAGTTTTTTTTTTTTTTCAAAACACACCATTCACGGCCAGCCATTCATTCAAGTCCTCGCCCTCGGGCAGTTTCACGGCCTTGCGCAGACTGCCACTGCCGAGCGTCGCTTCCGCAAATTGTCTCAGTTGGTAGCTGGTGGTGCCCTTGGCTGCCGACCGTGGCTTGAAGGGCGCGCGGGTGCGAGCATTGCTGGGAGGTGTCAGTCCAGAGGGGTCATTTTTCAGCGCGAACACCGCCGGTGATAAGTAGGAGGGGGGTTCGGAGAGAGGAGCGCGGGAAGTATGAACGGTGTTGTGGTAGACTGAAGGGATGAGAGGGAGGGGAGGAAGAGGGCGCCGGGAAGACGTCGGAGTCGGCGGGGCAGCAGATGAAGAAGAGGAAGTGGTGGTGACGGGGACAGACATTGTGGTGATGAAAGATGCCATCTCGCTTTCGCTTGAGTGGAGGGCTCTCTCTCTTGACTAGATAAGAACAGCGAACGGGTCGCCTGTCGAAGGCCTCGGACTGCCTGGAATTGTCTCCTTCGGCGGCGGCGGCGGAGGATCGATTGCGTGGTGGGAGGAGAATGCGCCTACATTCCGATGCCAGACAGTCAAGCAATCCGTCAGTCCATCGAGGCGCGCACAGGCATCGAGAGGCGGGGGTTCCTTACTGGCTCGGCCAAGAGTCCCGGGTCTGGAGCGCCAATAGTTCCTCAAGGGCGCGTTGAAGACGAGAGTAGAGGCGTGTGCCTTAGTGAGTGTCAAGTGGACGAAAATGGGGGGAGGCAGGAGGAATGGGGAAGAGAAACAAAAGAAGTAGAAAGAAGGAGAAGAAGGATGGGATCAGCGATCGATTCGGGCCCGACCAGATCGGATGAGGCGCAAACACCAGGAACTACTAATTAACGTCGCACGAGTTAATATAAATTGGCTGCAGGGGAATGCATCTACCAGGTACGTACTACCATCCAGTCTATACAACGATATCTATAGACTACTACTATCACTACTATCTAGACTAGACTAACTTAAGTACCGACTCTTGAATTGCTCCACGCTTCCCACCCACGGAACCATGGGTGATGCAGTCTTCCAACTCCCAAGTAGTCCAACGCCCCGTCCGTTGCCCCGGTGATCCCGTCGCGTCGCAAGGAAATGGAGGCTTAATAGTTTTCACAACGCAGAGGAAATTCTTCTGGCCGGCATGGCATGCCCCAAATTACTCGTCTCGCTACTCGTCTCGCATTACGTCGTTTCAGTCTAGCGCAGCCAAGGTATGGACTAAACTGCAAGTAACCTGGATGTGTCCCAGACTCTATGCGACGTCATAGAATCCAGAGATCTCTTATCTTAACGTTTGTATTTCGTTTGAACAAATATTATCTCAAATAGCGTATCCTTCGTTTTCTTCTGGCAGCCGCTCCCGGACTGTCTCGCCATAAATCGTGATCGGGATTGCGATCTCAAACGACTCACACCCCAGGTTTTCCAAGGCTGACATGACCCGTCCGCGTTCGTCTCCAGATACGGCCTCCAACAAACGCGAGCCCGATGGCGCTGACCCGTCATGGGCATTACTAGTAACGAACTCGAATCGGAGTTCCCATTCATGATTCACTCCAGTGGTAAGAATCGTAGGTGTCGCAGAGACAGGGATTGCTGGACTGAAGACCACGCGGGTCGCGTAGAGCGTGTTCTCAAAATACGAGGCATGGACCTTGCGAGTCGCACGACGGATGCTCGCATTCGATCGGATAGCCAGAGCCGGAGCAACCCGCTCGGAGCTCTCAAGGGTGGCGCGCAGAGCGTAGCAAGGAAGTGCAGCATCTGCGAAGTTCACGGTGGCTATAATCGTCTCGCCTAGTCGGTGAGACGGGCGATTAAGGACAACAACGGCGATTCGGCGTCCATCGCGGGCGATCTCGAACCGATTGGGGCTGCGAGATGAATTAAGCGCTTGATTGCTTCGAAGGATGGCGAGGTCAATGGCATCCTTGCAGGATAATCGACCCGTCGCCAGATCGTGACTTGCTCGATGCTCCGCAGCAGCTTCGGGTGGGTGCAGCGAGTTGTTTCGAGAGGCTTTTTCAAGGATGTCGTCCACGTATGACAGGAATTCTGGAGCTGACGTCCACGTAGGGCCACTAATGCTTTTGGGCTTCGCTACTGGAGCTGGGTTCGTTCCGACCTTCTGTACCCTGGCTTCGTCCCGGAGCAGCACATAGGGGCTCATCAAATCATGGCCCATGATATCTCCCTGGCCTGTATGAGGAATTAATCACTTGGTTCTTAGTTGATTCGAGACCAACACTTACCATTGACTCCGCTGAACACACGGAAAGGGATGCTGATGCGATTCACCCGCTGCAGCTCGTTACGACTACTCGGCCGTTGTGTGCCGATGACCAGATTGTAGGATATCTTGATCGCTTTCCCCTTGTGGCTAGCTGGCAAGCCACTTGGAAGAGTGAAAGAGAATGAATACGACTGCTCCTCCCCAGGTGCCAGTCGCAAGTCTACGAAGAGAAGCGATTGCGTTGTGGAAAGTAGTGGTATCGATCGAGATGACGAGACGCCCCGCATGTCTCGCAAGCCATCCAGTTCGTTGTTAGAAAGGAGTCCACTCAAAGACTCCTCAATTGCATTCCATTTGAATGCTCCCCAGAAGCCGCCGCTTTTGCGGCTCTTTTCTTCGCTTGCAGCTGGTTTCCCACGGGGCAGACCGGCTGCGTTCCCTGCTCCCCCAACGACACCTTTCCGCTTGACTTCCTCAAAGATAGATTGGTGGATCAGAGAGCCATCGACAGTAAATGAAGCGCTGATCTGCGCGTAGCCCATAAGCAGTGTCTGGCTGCAGGGCGAAAGCCCTGGAGATTCCACGCTTGACACATGTCGTGAGTGACGCGATGCAATAGGCGCGCGGGGCACTGTCGTGGAATAGTTTGTGTACTCGGACTGAAGAGTCTCTGATGAATTGTCGCTGATCGAGTTGTAATCTCCACTACTTCTGTGACTTCCAGCCAGGCTGGAAGTTGACATGATTCTCGTTAGCTGCGGCAAATGTCCCGGTGCCGCTAAAGCCGTCATTTCCTTCCCATTGGGTCTGGGTGCTGTGGGATTCTCTTCGATTGGTGATGTTAATGTTGATACGCCTAAATGGCTGTTGGTGTCGGCAGCTGGGGACGGCGGAAATTTGAATTCAATCGGTGACAATGGAGGCCGACGCACAGGGGTACGAGGTGGTTCAATTGATCGATTAGGACTGTAGATATTCGAGCCACGGCGGCTGGTGTCATTCGGACCGTCGATGTCAATTCTGGGGTTCCCGGGGGATGAATGAATTGAGGACTCCGTAGGTGGGAAGCTGCGAACGGGACTGCGCCCACCTAGAAATGCAAGCTTTTAGCATTCAACCCATGCGTTTGATCTCTGTTTCACTGTCAAGTACCTATTGCGGACTGATCCTCATATGCCTCATATCTCCTTGGCAAGACCTGTAAACTTGCCGCGCGCCCATGGCGCCTTAGTGGTCGGGGGTGGCTGAATTGTGATGATGTCCGGGGTGTCGGCTCCCCGGTTCCTTCACTATCGATGGAGAGTATAGAGACCGATCGTTTATGCTTGCCACCGACGGCTGAGCCATTGCGAGGAGTTGACGGAGGAGGGAAGCTGTGCGAACCGATCAACGGCGAGCTCACCGAGGAAGAAAGGCGGTGCGACGAGCTTTTCTTAGCTGCTGTGGAGTACGAGCGACGATGCGGACTGAAGAAGAATTTCTGAGGTGATTTCAGCGAGAATAACGACTCGGAGTGCGTGCTTGTAGCTCGCGAAGGTTGTCTGTGGTGTGAGGTCGGACCCCCGGGATGGAGTTCCACGTTCGTCTCCGCAACGTTCTTGAAGGTAATAGTGCATTCCACATCTTCCCCCGCAAATATTGTCTGATCTTTCCACTTCACAAAGACTTGGATGTCTGATGGCATGGCGGCGACTGATAGACTCCCATGTGGGTTTGGGTGAGCGCGCGCATGTAAGACCAGAAGGAGGAAGCTCGGGGTAGTTCAGTTGGTTGGTGGGTACCAGCCGCCACCTTGAAGGAAAGACAACCCTAGACCAACGCGCCAGGAGGGATATATTACAGTCGAAAGATGATCTAATTTTTGCCAGCTAGAGCATGGCGTCAAATGGCGAAGGACATAATGGTTGAAGAAGGAGTGGAGAGCAGAAAGGAAGCGGGTGAACGTAGCCTAGCGATTCAGTCCGCTCCATAACGTTCCTGGCGGCGGCGGCAGCGGAGGAGAGGATGGATGGGCTTAGTCTAGCCGAGACCCTTAATGAGTGAGTGTATCGAGTGCATACAACCCAATTCCTCCGAGTCCTCAACATGGTAACAATCATTAAATGCAATTGACAACCAGATAAACAAAACCCGACAAGGCGCACAAGCCGTCTACTGTCATGTGGATTTCCTGAGCTAGGACAGACGATATTGTCTTTGAACTAAAGATAGAATGAAATGAGATAACGCCAACCCATACAACGCCACCGTCTCAGCTCGTTAATGTACATCATGCAATGGTATTATACAGTGTTTGTAATGCTAAAGCCATAGCAACATTGTCTATGCCTTGTCTTCCTCACTCTGAGCTTCATAGAGGAGAACCTGTGAATCTTGCAGATTTTCCGTATTCTTGGTAGGCGGTCGCAGGCCGAGCTCAGTCATGTGAGCCCAGATACGATCGTGTCGTCTTTCCCATCGCTTCCGACGATCCTCCATTTCTTTGTCTGATGCCCGCCATTTGCTCTTCAGGATACGTCTAATCGCCTCTGGTGAGACCTTGAACTGCTCAGCGAGAACAGGTGTGGTGAACTGCTCTGGTGCCACCTGATGCAAGTGTCGGATTCCTTCTATCGCGTCGGGAGAAAGCTTCTTAGGAGGATTCCATCCTTCCTTAAACTTCTCTTTCAAGGCAGCCTTTTGGGTTTGCCAGTGTTCTTTCTTCTTCGGCGGGCCAGTGTTTTTGATAGCATCCCTCCAAGTCTTTGGCTTCCCTTCCGAGGGCTTGGTCTTCTCAGAGGGCATCGTTTTCGATCGATCGCCGCGCGAGTCGGTTTCGCTGTAGGAGCCTTTAGCTCTCTCTTTACCAACACCCCTGGCATCTGTTCGTTGTGTGAAAGGAACTCGCTGAGTCTTAGATGGAGATTCTGGGGCTTGTACGACGTTGTCTGTCGAGTTGTCGCCACGCTCGTTCTTTGCTGGCGTGGTTGTTTCTATCTTGTTCGTCGCAATCGGAGAATCTTCGAGGATATTGATGGACGACAACAATGAATGAGACTGGTGTATCTGGATTTGATGATTGGAGCTGAAACTGCGTTGAGCGCCAGGCTTGCGATAGGCAAGA
Source organism: Aspergillus japonicus CBS 114.51 (assembly GCF_003184785.1). Taxonomy (NCBI): domain Eukaryota; kingdom Fungi; phylum Ascomycota; class Eurotiomycetes; order Eurotiales; family Aspergillaceae; genus Aspergillus; species Aspergillus japonicus. The sequence goes on from NW_020291681.1 coordinate 123,139, forward strand.
GGCGTTATCGGAAACAAGCTTCGACGCTGATAAACTCGACAGGTCGAGCGAGCAAGATCTGGTTGAAAAGCTTCGTGCAGCAGACATGGCAGGTGCACTCGTGCTGAAGCAGCCCCTGAGTTCCACATGGTGATGATGATGCGCTGGCTAGTGAAGATTGTCGGAGGCAAACGCTATCAGAAGAAAAGAAGTATCGCGCTGATAAAATCCCGCGGGAGACTTTCTAGAAACGGGGCTAGAAGCCTAGAACAATTTACCGCTCGCCCCCGTAGTCATGTGACTGGCCGACATACAACCACTCAGTCAATTGTTGACCTTCCACCATCCAATCCACTATTATTTACAATGTCGGCAGGCGGAATAGCGAAGAGACCCTCAACATTCTCATTGCTCCTGTTCTATCTGAAACTTGCTCACCGCTAAGTTATAATGACTTACTCACCAGGGAAGAGTAAAGAACCTGTGGGATGCGTGAATCAGCAGCCCCCTTGATTCCGCGCGAAGTCCATACTCTTGTCAGTGGTCCCAAGGACAACAAAGACTGCCTCGCGGCCTGCAGGAACCGAAACCTAGTCTGGACAATTCAAGCCAGTACAATATACCCAGTGCAGCAGAGGATCTACTTCAAAGGTCAAAGAATAGACATTCTGCTACCCAACATCTGCCTGAAGCATGCAATGTCCTTTGAGCGGTAGCGCAGCAATGGATGATTCGACCATCCAACTCAATATGATGACTCCATAGAGCAAGACCATGGTACTGCATGAATAGGATATGCCGCTCCGTATTTCCTGCCCATTGGACTTTTCCCGCCAAACGTTGAATGTTGACAGCCTGCGACCCCAGATGGAAGGATGAATTGGGTGCTGAAGTCAGAAAGGGCGCCATTCCCAAGGGTGGATGCCTCCCCCACCAGGCTGGGGCCACTGAATGTCTGCCCTGTGAACATGATCAGATGTGATCCGCCTTTTTTCGCTCACTGCCCATGTGCCCCCGGTTTTTGCAACAGATTTCGACGTGACTAGATTCTAGAAGAAATTCGCCAAACAGCAAGGAACTAATGCAACAGACCTTTTATCCTCATTCCTCTGCTCCTTTCCTTATCTCATTGCTGCAGGCTCCGGGACGATCAGACAACGGGGAGATCTCCCATCGCCGGGCGCTCATTTTAGCTTCCCGCGCTAAAAACCCAAGGGTTCGTCCGTCATTTTTCGGCTCTCCGCCCGGCGTGGAAGGAGGAGCAGCTACAGTGTTTACCTGCCTCACATTCTTCTGTTTGTCCGATCTTCAAATCGGATTTTCGCACTCATTCTCCGCCAGCTTCAATCGTTTGTCCAATTTTCCTTTTCTTCTCTTCCTCTTCACTTCTTACTGTCTCTCTTCTTTCCAGTCGCTCATTTATCGGTGGTTTGATCCATGACTTGATCTTGATTTGCTTACCCCTTCGTTCCCTTGAAGCTCCTCCGCCGCCGCCGCCGCCTTCTTCTGCTCCCCTCTTCTCCAGCCTTTGCGCACCAGACCACTTGCGTTAGCCATATTTAGAACGACACTGCCTCATCAATACAACCAAGAATATTCGCATTGACTATATTTATCATTCTTCGCAGTGACCGACACGGAAGGAGGCTTCAAACGAATCCCCTCCGTAGCCCCTCATTCGCGGCTCCTTCCTCATATGAGTGATACGACTTGCTATTTCTCAGGCGAATTGACACAAGCGCCCACCCCTCGAAAAACACTACTCGAAAATATCAATGCACCAAATTTTCCCCCCTTGTCCTCAAGGCGTTTTACCATAATCACCTACGAACCCGCTCCGACTCGCCATGGCATACAATACTCTGAATGCGAAGAGCAAGACCAACTCGGGGTCGTCCTTTCGCATCACACCTACAAATTCACCAGTTCTTAGACCCTCCACACGCTCTTCGATGCACAAGACACCACCACAACAGGCAATCCTGGCCCTCCAGACAGTAATCGGTACTACCACCAACTCGCCCAGAGGCTTCTCAAGTCATGCGGGGAGCAATTTCTTCGCTATTTGCGCTGGCTCGACCGTCGTTCTAGCGGACATAGACGAGCAAAATACCCTCCAGCAACGCTTCTTCAGAGCACGACCTTCTGCAACCAGTGTCAATCCTGTCACGTCTTTCTATAATACCTCCACTCCTCCCACTACTCCAGATAGCAGAGCAAAAACTCCGTCGGGTACAAGGTCTGCAGCCCAAAGCGTCCTGCACGGTGGTAATGCCGGTAATGAGTTGGCGGAGTGCAATAGCCCACGTGGATGGTCATCTCGGGAAAGAGTGAAAGCAGTCACCAGCGTCGCAATCAGCCCGAATGGAGGTCTGCTTGCCGTTGGGGAGGTATGTCTCCGTCAATTAGCTTGTAACAACGTACTCCTATGCTGATATTTGTTAGACTGGATATGGTCCGAGGGTCCTTGTCTACTCAACCGCCAAAGGGGCCTCGGGTGAAGTCCCACTCTCCATTCTGACCGAGCATACGTTTGGGGTGCGTGGATTGGCTTTCAGCCCAGATTCACAGTACCTTGCCACCCTTGGCGATGTCAATGACGGATTCCTGTTTGTCTGGTCCGTGAACCCGAAGACAGGATCGGCCAGGCTTCATTCCACCAATAAATGCACTTCATTCATTCGCGACATGGCTTGGGTTGGGCAGACTTTGGTCACGTAAGTCGCATTATCTATACCTCTGTCAGGCCCAGTACTAACAAGCTGCTCAGCGTGGGCACCCGACATGTCAAGGTTTGGAGGCTGCCAGACGTGAGACCGGGATCTCCAAAATCTCGGCTTACTGCAGAACCAAGCGCTAGTCCTTCTAATCATACTCCGAAAGCTCTATCTGGGAGAAACTGCTTGCTGGGCTCGCTAGCAGAAAGCACGTTCACCAGCGTAGCTAGCGTTTCTGACTGCGAGTCAGTAGTAGGAACAGACACGGGGGCTCTTTGCTTCCTGGATCATAACGAGGGAACGCACAAGCTGTCTGTTGCTCATTATTTTGATTATGCTATCACTTCCCTCGCGGTAGATCTGGGCCGCTCATGTCTCTGGGTTGGTGGACGTGGCGGACGTATCCAGTGCATGACCCTGGCAAAGTTACGATCATTAACCGTTCCATCTTCGCCTGCGTTTTCTGGTAGATCTTTGGTGGAACCGAGTTCAAAGGGACCTACCATCACATGTATGGGATGTATTGGTCCCAACTTGGTGGCAATGGACTCTAGCAACACTATCAAAATATTCTCGACTGATGAATTGAGTGATGACCTGGATGTCAATGATAGTGATTTGGGAAACACTCTTCAAGCTCACAGGGATGCTGTCCTTGGTATCCGTTCAGTCTCAGACCCCAATAATCTTGGAGCAGAGTTCTATACCTGGTCACGCAATGGAGTTGTCAAGTTCTGGGATGACACAGGCAAGTGCCGGAACTCACGTTCGATCATTCTTGAACATCCCACCGGGGTCAACGAGGATATCTCCAATGAGCTGAAAGTCTTGTGTGCTACTGATAACATGGATTACTTCTTGTCCGGCGACAAATTCGGTGTTCTAAGGTATCATATTGACTCAATTTGTCTATTGCTATACTCTCACTAACGATACGGTCACTAGACTCTGGCTGAATCACCCATGGAAATGCGTCCAAGAAGTTCGAGCTCATAGTGGGGAAATTACTGACATTGCTGTACATTCCTCCGCCCAAGGTCTTTTCATTGCTAGCGCCAGTCGTGATCGCACTATACAATTGTTTCTCTGGGCAAATGAGAGTCTTGAATTGATTCAGACCATGGACGACCACATTGGAGCTGTCAATGAAATCATTTTCATTGATAACGGAAAGCGACTCGTATCATGCTCTGCCGATCGTACCATTCAGGTCAGAGAGTGCGTGAGTCGCGAGGCTCACGGCGCGTCTGCTTTCGCGTACTTGGTCTCTAAAGTGATAACATTGAAAGCATCGCCAGTATCCATGGCATTACTATCGAAAAATGAGAACACACTCATTGTCTCCACTACTGACCGCTTTGTTCAGCACATTGACCTGAGTTCCGGTCGACAAACTCATTCGTTCCGGACCACTGACGCTGATTCAACTGATACGGTGGTCATGAGCTCCCTGGCTGTATCTGCTGAAGATTCGGAACATGATTCCCCTAGACTGCTCTTCGGAGTGTCAGGATCAGACAAGTCCATTCGTGTGTACGACTTGGACAGAGGCGTCCTTCTTGCGGCTGAATTCGGACATACCGAAGGAGTTAGCGACGTTTGTCTGCTCTCGAGGAGTTCTAAGTCAGCCAGCCAAGTGAAGAAGTGCTCTCTAGTTAGCTCTGGCATTGATGGTCTCGTTATGCTATGGGATTTGTCGCTGCTTGCTCAGGCACCTCGAGATTCCGTGCACAATAGTAATAAGGAAGACGATGACGCTCCAATCAAAGCATCCGCAGTCTCCAAGCCTCCTTTACGCAAAGTCCTGTCTAGGCACGAAATTGCCGAGTTCCAGCGGCAGGAGAATATTGCGGTCACTCCGACGCCTGCGCGTGGACATTCCCCCACATTTCTGCGGAAATTCGCTAAATTATCGCTTTCGCCTTCCCTAAGATCTGGAAGCACTTCTCCGACATCACCCGCATCGACACCCAGTCGTCGCTCACCTACGTCCGGCATTCATCGAGACAAAGCTCATACATCACCGTCACTGTGCAAGCAAAAGCCCCCTAGTGCTAAGAAGGCCGTGTGTAGCCGCAAAGAATCTCGCCGTTCATCTATGGACTTCCGGGCTCGTGCTAGAAGCATGGGGAAAAGCGATCTCGGCGCACTTGATACGTCCACTGAACAAGTCTGTCGAACATTAAAGGCTTATCGTAAGAAGCTCAACAACTCGACAGAGTATTTACATACTCAGCGGGATCTCGAGAGAGAGCTAGAGCTTACGCTGCGTGTGTTGGCCTCCCGGAACAGGACCCGTGAGACCCTCGAGAATGATACCGACAGCAGCGGCAAGGAAAACCAGAAGGTATCTAGAATCGGCAAGCTCCATGAAGACTCGTGTAGCACCGAGCGACTATCTTCAATGCCTGAAATTCGTCGGACAGATTCGTTCGCACCCTCAGAGATCTCTTCCCTTGTTCTGAATGGCGATGATTGAACAAGTGAGATTCAATGGCAGGCCCATTGCACTCTTTTATCAAATGAGGGATCATAATACTTCCTGATCATCCTCTTTCCTTTCTACCTCTCAACTGTTATAACATATCATTCGAGCGGGACCAATGCACTTTGAAGTCGCCTTGATGAATTTATCAATTACACTACCTTGGCTCTACGCGTTGCAAGTGCTTCAATGTACTTATTCCTCGTTTCAACCTCTCATCTGCGAGAACTTCACATTTCAGGAGATATGTCCCTCGTTTCTTACCGGCGCTATGCGGGGACCCGAAAGAATTTGCGGTCCCCATCCAGTCCAGTCGCTGTGTTGCGGCATCACTTAATCTTCTCTTCTCCGCTCAAGATGAGGGCTTCTTCCCTCAGCTGGGTTGTTTACTTCAAGTTCATGTGCACCTGTTCTTAAACCTTCTTTATGCTCATCCTCGAGCGCATTTCTCTCGTGTCTTTGGTTCTTTCCCGGAAAGTCGTTCAACTTCCGTCAGCTGGCTTCACCTCCTTTATGCTGGCCTTGTTTACTAAGTTCAAAATGATACCCATATTGGCCGAGACCATGGCAAGTCTGACTCTTGATTGTTCTTGCATTGGGCTGTGGATCTTTCTTGCTCATACATAGTTTTCCGCGTCTTCTTCGTAATACACTCCAACCAACCACTCAGTCAAACATAGACCCATCGCACTTGCCTCTCATATTCAGCTTATAAATGGGCTAGAGACTCACTCATACATTCGCAATGCGGAGGCGGAGAAAACACTTGCCACTTATAGAAAAGAAAACCTCGCAATTTCCCAATTCATGCCATCCCCCCCTCCTAACCCCCCATTGACCCGGGTCCTTCCAACCCTCCTTCCACCATCAACTTCCCGTACCTCGCCCTCAACAACCTCCCCAATGCACCCCCGCCATCCTCTCCACCCACCACCAGCAGCAGCAAGTCCGCCAACGCAATCGCCTTCCCCGCCCACCGCCGACACTCCCCATCCTCTCCCGCCAGATAGAAATCCACCGCCCGATTGAACGCCACCGACGCCATCCACTGCACCTCCCCCTCCGGAAACTCTGTCATCTTCCAGTCCCGCACGAGGACCAGGACCTGGTCGAGGACCGACTCCGCGAGTTCGGGCTGGCTTGCGTCGAGGGCGAGCTGGTACAGCACGTGCAGGTACCGAGGGAGGGTGGTGTGGAATGTGGTGGTGGGTTTGGTTAGGTCGGGGGAAGGCGAGGTGTGGATTGTTCGGAGGAGCAGCTTTTTCTTTTCTGTTAGGTGGGTTCTATTCTTTGTATGGTTGGGACGTAACCTACCTTGATGGCTTGGACGATATTTGAGAGAGGGGTGGTGGTGCTAGCGCGAAGGAGGATATCGAGGTAGATTGCTGTTACTTGGGGGGTGAGGATGGGTGAGGAGAGGTGGATTAGGTTGGCTATGTGGGTCCAGTTACTGCTGCTGCTGGTGGTGTTGTCGTCGCTGTTGAGGTGGATTGAGGCTTCTAGGTCGAGGGCGAGAATGATGCGGTATTTTGGGAGCCAGAGGGTGTTGCTGTCTGAATCGGAGCTTGCGTTTACAGTAGGAATGGCGTTTTGAGGCAAGTTTGAGGTTGGGCTTGGGGTTGATTCGGGGTTGTAGGGCAACTGGATGTGAGCGGTCAGGTTTGCTTGGAAGGCGATGCTGGATTCATGGGCTGCTGTGTAATGGGTTTTCTGGATTTTCAGGGGTTTGAGTTAGGGTTATGGATGATGGAAAGGGAGGGTGGGTAATGACCTTTTTTGTTGGATCAATGGTTTGCCGCGCAAGGGATATGTGCTTGGTTGTCTTCAAGAATTGGCAAAGGAGGTACGTGGTGTTGAGTGGTGGGTTGGTAGGGTTGACTTGTTCTTGATGTAGGGTTGTGAACTAGAGGCTGGTTAGTCCGGGGCTGTGGAGAAGAAATGCAAACGGCTGTCTTTTACCTTGATGGATACTTCAAGGAGACTCAGGGTCTGCTCTGTTCGTTCTGAGTTCCGTAGTCTCATTGCAAGGTTGTAGCTCTTCTTCGCAAGCCATTCTAGCTCGTCCGTGGTGAAAGCGCCTGCTTGCTTCTGAGCGGGAAACATATCTAGGGCTAGTAGGGTTAGCTGCCACTGTATCGGACTTTACAAGAGGTCACGAACCTGCTTTGAATGCAGATGTAATCGCATCTACTAGCCCTTCATCTGTGGCGTCGCAGGCGTCGAGTTCAGTGACAAGATATAGAATTGTAGACATAGGATTATTGTCAGTCGGGAAAGCTGATGGTGGACCCATCTCACACGTACTGAAACAAACGCCCAGGCTGTTTGTCAAGTTGAAGGCCTTCTTTGCTTGACAGTAGTTGCTGAAGACATTGAAGTGCCTCTATCATCTTTCCCTGTCGGAATGCTTCCGCTATGCAGGATATGATATACGGTGATGATATCTCGGCGAGCGCGAACAGTGCTTGGAAGTAGACAGAACCTACGATTTGTCAGAAGGCTAGAAACAGTGGGAAGGAGAATCAGCTACTAGAAGTACATCTACTGTCCCGCAGGGTCAACTTATACATCAGATACAAAGTCAGTGGGCAATGTCTGCATTCTTCTGGCAGTTGGTTGAAAAGTGTATCCGCGGCGGTTGTACTCAATGTCTCCGAAGCACAAAGAATAAGTTTCCTATTCCATGGTCAGTTTTGATGAGAAGAAGTGGAAATCTTTCTTACCTGAGTAACTTGGATCTGCTGTCGGAGGAAAGTGGAATAACTGGCTGTTGGAGCATGAAGAGACACCATTTTTCTGCGGAGGGTGCATCATGATCTGATATGGCTCGATTTATGTGCTTCCAGACTATCTTCAACTCGCTCAGCAATTGGAAGTCGACTTTAGAATTGAGAAAATACCATCAGACAAGCTTGTTGTGCTTCTACGCTCAGTAATTGCTTGTCGAAGTCCGGGTTATCTGCAACCTCCTCAAAGAGTCGCAGGCTCGCCTGAGCAGAAAAGCGTGGACCTGTGAGAACATCGACTAGCCTGACAAATGCATGTTCGAGTTCATGCTGAAGACACGGATTCGTGATCATCTCAATCAGGAGCCGCTTCAGTGCTTGGAAATATTTATCGGGACTGCCGCATGTCAAGATAGATGTATTGGTTGCTCACATGGTAACTCACGAGTCCTGAAGCTTGCTGGTATAGTAAAGGATCCTATCAAAGGTTACTGAGGCCCCTCATCATTAGAGCTGGTTACCCGCACATCCTGAAGCTGCTTTCTGAGGCATCCATCACCTTCAAGGCGTCTTGTAGTACTGCCATGAATATCAGTGACTGCTCTAAATGATAGTGGGACAACTCACCTTGGAAGTACCGTTCCACATCTCTGTTCTCTCGAGCAAGGACTTCAAGCTCCAGAAGCCGAATTGAAAACATATTGCTATACTGCTACACACGGATGAGCTTACAAGCATTGCTGAAGAGTCGACCCACTTACAGATTTCAAGTGACCTAAGGTTCTCACAAGATTGTCTTTCGAGTCATGCGTATCAAGGTGAGTATTCGCTCGCACTGTCCCAAAGTCAGTATATGAAAGACCTAGAAAGGCCATGACCCACACCTAAAGCATGCAGAATTAGAAGCTCCTTATCCTGCAAAGGAACATCAGATCCTTCAGAACTAGAAGCAAGCAGCTTGCATTGCTCCAATCCCCTTCCCAGCCACTTCGCCGCCACATCGTACTGACTGCACGACAGCGCCGAGCTCCCAACCTTGAAGCAAAGATCCAGAACACAGGTATCGCCAGTGATCGACTCAGGGAGTTTAAGAAACAAATGATCTGCAATGTCCGATCTGCCTTGCAGCCACGCCTGAAATTCAATCCTCCCTGTCAGCAGCCTACAATACCCAGACTTCAGCTCCGCGTAACAGATCATGCATACCAAGTGGACCCGAAGCGCATAATAATGCACGTTGCACTGACGCAACCTCGCTTTATCAACATCTGTCTCCAAGTGCTCGAGCGCATCCAGCCGCATAGCTACCGCCTCGATGACTTTCAAGCTGATGGCGACGCAACCATGCTCTGAGGCGCATGTCAAGATGGGTTTGCCGGTAGTCAATGCCCAAATCGAACAGTCATACATACCTATGCAAGTCTTGACCAGCTTGTAAGCTGTCTTCAAGACTCTGAAGCTCCCTGGCGCAGAGGTAAGTCAGTGGTATCAGACATCAGTGTGGACCATAAGGGCGGACCCAGACTCCTATTCGAGATGGCAGTATCGAGCATAGCCCATGCGAACGCTTTGACTATATTTCCGCTCAGCCTCGAGACCCGTAATTATATGACAGACAAGAGTGTACCTTTGCACAAGACCACGGATGATGTTGGTTCGCTGCAGTTCGTCATACGCTGCGTGCAGCTGTTCCACAGTTCTGTGCCTGCGTGGTCCAAACGCCGGCGGATGGAGGGGTAAGAGGTGCTTGTGGAAACTGGCAGATGGCTGAGATAGCTGTCTAGCTTGTTCGACGTAGCTTCATCCAAGTGTAGACTCGAGAGTTCGTGGCCGTCTGCTTGGATTTGCTTCTGGATCTCGCCTGCGAAGGCTAGGGGAGGTCAGGTATTGAGCGCATTTCACTCTGCAAGGTAGTATGCTTACATAGAATGGCCTCTCCTGCCATCTTAGGAATTGGGTTTGGGTTGTAGACAGTTTTTCTGGAGTAGGTTAATTGACCTGGAAGAGAATTTTACGACACCCCTGGGTGATGTATTGGAAGTTCATGGCTCGTGTAAGTAGATCGCTACTCCGCACTAGGATCAAGGGGTGGTGCTGATACACAATGGTATCGGAGACCACCTGACCGGCATACTCATGATCTGAATGGCACTACAAGTACAACAGGCCTTGACTCTCAGAAGAATCTCGTTTTCTTGAACCCAAATTATGGTACATTTCCTGGAACTGAGAAGCTGTTCAAGTGAAAAGGCTATTACATGGCCCCTGTGAAGCAAATGACAAAGAAATGGATATCTATAGACCAAAGCTAGATCAAAGTGCGAGTGACTCCGTACTAAAGCGAAAAATAGCAGACAAGATGAAGATGACGGACTTCATTTCGCCTTCCGCTGCGAAGGTAAGAAGTTTCCGATTATGAGCGATGGTCTGTTTTCCAAGGGAGTTAGTGTTCCATCACCGATTCATTCCTTTGGGAATTGACTCACATATTGTGGTTGTCTCGCCGTATGGTGAATGAGAAGCAGCAGGGAATACCGTCAGTAGACGAGTTCGAATTGGGATTTTTCAAGGTGCAGCTTGTGAGCATTGCCTTCTGGGTGCTATCGAACGCAATCGCCCCGAATTTCTCCCAGTAGCTAACAAGCTGGTCCTCCACAATGATTTCATGGATAGCCAATTTACCCTGTATAATGTTAGCATCCACTCGTCTCCGGGCAAGGGAGGCCAAAACACGACTCACATCGCGCAATGACTCGATAGGAACGCCGATCAGTTCTGCCATTTCTTTGTTCCCTCGAAAGATCTCTCCCGTCCGTCTCCAGCAGCAAGCAGGAATGGCCATACTAGCGAAAACACGATCGTACTCCATCAGACTGCGTTCAAACCACATCTCCACCAATATCAGCTCAATGTCAGTCAAGCTTTGCATTCTCTCCCGGAATTTCGGCCGGAACTTGTCCAGCTGTCGAAGGATCTTCTGCCGTGAAGCTTGCTGGAGGTGTCTTTCCATATACTGGTTCAACCTTGCATAGCCTTTAACATAATTGAATGGTCTCAAGAGTCCTGCGTCATACTTGGCCTTCAGAAGTTTGTTCATTCGCTCCTCTGGTGGATCTGAGCCTGAAGGATCAGCTGCAGTCATGTAATATGTCTCTCTTGCCTTGTCGTTGCTCACTGCAGCAGCAGGGCCCTGCGCAGGTTCACTCTGGGTTTGCTGATTCTGTTGATTTTGTTGCGACTGAGCCTGTTGGGCTTGCTGGAGCATAGACGTGTTTGATCCTCCTAGGGTAGCCATGGAGTTTATCAACGTCGGGTCGGAATAAATCCCATGCAGATCATCATTCTGGAAAACAGATCCATCGTCAAGAAGACTATTACTGAGGAAGTCCCCAAGAAGGTTGTACTCGTTGGTGACCTCGGGCGCATTGAACATATAGGACGGATGAAATGAGTGCATGTCTTGAAATTGGCTTTGCCCGCCAATCCATTCATTGAAGGGAAGTACTGTGTAATCGCGTCAATGATGAATCCTCAAACGTCATCTCCATTACGTGGCGTCTCACCGGAAGAAGACATATTGCCCGGCTGCTGCACCGAGGGCACAGAGGAAGCCGATAGGCCCATTGTCGCATCTGGGAGGATTTGCTGACCGGCAGCATCCTGGACATCGACCGTTCTGGGCATTCCTTGGATGTTTGGATACTCGTTGTTCGAAGAGGCTTCGTCATCCGCAGCCGAATGCTCATTCTCGCTCCGGGACCGCTTGGAAGACTCTCGAGGCTCATCATGGCACAAGTGGCCGATGTTCCGCTTTATACATCGTGTACAAGGTCGTTCCTATTAAGCCGAACATCTCGCGTCAGTATGCCTGACTCATTGGGAAACACCCTGTGCAAAGACGTTTCACAAAGGATGTTGGGAGGGATAACGTTCAAGAAGGTCGTACCGAGTCGCAAGTCATATGCTGTGCCACGTGGAATATCCTCCTGTTAGCAAGTGAACCACTTTGAAATACTGATCAATTTGTTCTCAGAGAGCGGAAATGCCGCTCTAATCATGGCCAGGGAAGGTGGTTTGGTTGCCGCATGTGAGAGAGGCTTACCGATCGCCGACAGTAAACGCATGCTGTCAGTCATTCTTGCATCAGCCAGCCATTCGGAACGGGAATATATGACAAAGAGAGCACATGGGTTCCTACCGTCACCCTAGCAGGGCCCATGGCAAAGACTATCTACTTACCATGATTGACCTTGCGGCGCTTCTTCGGACTCGAGTGAGCCCCCACCGCAGTCATTTCAGATTTGGGGCCCTGTGTGCCCAGCAGTTCCTCCTTTACATTCGTATTTTCTCGAGTATGTTCGCCATTTGCTATACTGATTCTCAATTTTTCGGCTGTCCCGTTGTTGGGTTGGTGTTGTTCGGGCCCTGTACCCGGATGCGCTGCGCTTTTCTCCGTCATTGATCGCTGGGCGCAAAACCGTTGCGCAAGAACGGGATCGATGTTGAGATCAATTGATTCGACTGGCTCAGGGCGCTCCAAGGAGGATGGCAAGTTGCAGACATTCAAGGCTAACCGATATCTTGTTGGGCAGTAACGATCAACGATTTTGGTTGCTTTGTTGCGGCGTCGATCTGTAAACTTGCTCAGTAGAAATTGCGAGGATGCGCGCGAATGCGATCGGCTCATCGAAGTTCCCCGCTGGAGCGGGACTTGGATCTTTGAACTCCCGGGCTCCTCCGCATTGGGAGGGGAGAGGGGAACAGAACGGCGGCTAATCTGTCAGCCTCGGGAAAGACTTGGCCCTCCCTGGAGCCACAGCCCATGTGCCACATTAGACTAGGTAATAAAATAAGTACTATAGAAAGCAGAAACTAGGTGCGTCGAATAATGTTTTAACTATAAATGCCTCATACAAAAAAAGGAAGTCCCTCGGTTGAACTCATACATGTTGCTTGGAAACTCTTACGTTTAACAAATGTTGAGTGGCATGATTTAGTCTATGCTCTTGTAGAGTGGAAGCACGTGGACTATGTCTCAAAGTAGTATGGTCTTCAACACGTTCGAACTACTTTACAGGCAAGTAGGACCCTTACATTTGCAGGCCCGAGCCCACAACAGTCTCAGATATGTACTCGTCTTTGCGTGCCAGTTTGTAGGCCAAGTGACTCCATCAGTCCACTGTGTGGTGTATGTTTCACTGCTTGACTCGGGACCCAGTCCTTCGTATATATGTTCGGTGCATGTATTGCCAAGAGATGCGGACCCTGTAAGCAAAGTATTGGCACACTCATACCGAGGCCATGCACGGGGGCTTGATGCACCAGCTTAAACCCATCCGCTCCTCGATCGTTGCAATTTGAACATTTGCCGAGATCATGACGCCAGCGTCACTGCTTCAGCGTTCAGGGGCCCTTGACCCATGATGATGTCGCTGTGCAGACTTCGCTGCATTGCTGTCGAATAATCAGCCTCAACGGAACAGCATGAGCTGCGGCTGGGCATGTTATTAGCTTGTTTGCTGTGAACCTGCTTCAGTCGTCAGGAAGGAAAGTCAAGCTTAGCGCCGCTTGAGATTTGGCGACTGCATCTCTCAGGCCAGTCAGGGGTGTCGTGTTATTTTGCATCGACTTGAGATGGTCATGCAACTGTTCTAATAAACCAAAAACTTCTGGATCGGCCTCAAGCTAGATGGGGCTTGTCAATAAAGTGACCTTACAGTTTGCCGAGAATAAGTTCCTACCTCATCAAACATGACCTGTGCGCCGTTATCATTTGCAATGGTAAAGCCGCACTGGTTTGAGTCGTGGTTATCAGGGGCGTTGCTCAATTGCCGTAGCACCGGATGTTCCTTGATTAAGATGAGAATCAGCGACTTGATCTTGCTATCACTGGGCCAGGTCCTTACATTCTTCATCTGTCTCTTTCTTTCTGCCTCGACTCCCTTTGCGTTTCTCTCCATCTCCTGCAGTTGTTTCCTCTCTTTCTCAAGTAGTGCTTCCTCTTTCTCCACCTCAACCTTCAATAGATCGATACTATCATTCATCGTAGCTAGAGCAGCCTCCAACGAGGACTACACTTTGAGGTTAGACCAGTTTCTGAATCGGTCGATTGATGGTGGAACCGCCTTACATGTTCTTTGAGAGCTGCTTCGTACTCAAACACGGAATCTTTCGCGACGGGGGGGAACGGCATTCGCGGCAGTCGTTTTCCCAAACTAAGCGACAAATATGCTGTCAGTTCTATCCCGAGGGTCCAATGGCACGTGTCAGGGACAGTACTTTTTCACAACAGCTTGCACGGCGGCCTGCGCTTCGATGCGCTTGCTCTCATTTTGTTGTCGCATGATGACAGGGCGCTCCAGGGCTCGGAACATGTCGCGAACTTTGTCTTGCACGGGTTCGGGAAGCGTCGACCACTTGCTCTTGATGGTCCTCTCAGAGACCTGCCTGACTTGTGGCTTGAGGTAGGCGAATCGCTTGTTGCGTGCATTGTTATCGTGGTCCGGCGCATGGCTCGTACGCTTCCGTTTCGGAGGAGGCATGTTCGCAAGAGCCGGCGAGGTTTTCCTCTCAGTTGGTCTTTGAGGTTGGAGATCGAGGCTGAGCGATGGTTGCAATTGATGTTGTTACATCTGGATGGTTTGGTGGTTCTTGATGAGTATCGGACTGTTGTCCGGTCCCAGAACAACAAATGGGGGCGGATCACATGACAGTTTGTTTCCCTTGCGGATCTAAACAACCTCCGTAAAAGGCTAAGCCTCTTTAAATGTGCGGAGCTCCCCGCGAGACTAGTAACTACTGTCCAATGCTCCGTACAAACCTCATCCTTGTTAAGTACTTCCTACATCTCGCGGTCGCAAGTTTTTCAGGCCTGGAGTTATGAGTATCGGTGCAACGACTAGGAACATAGCAATACGTCGCACTGAAACGCTCGCTTGGCAAAGTATCTGTCATTTCTTGGCTCGAAAAGGTGTCTTCGCTCCGCCCCATGATATATTTTTGCATGAATCGCATCTACAATACAAGACAAGCAAAAAAAGTGGTCTCTTATGATCCTGGCGTGGCGCTCAAATACTAGCGCTAATTGAGAAGATTTTATTTTGTTTAGTTCGATCGTAGCTAGTTCGGAAATTTGGCTATATAGTTACACATGCATCGGCTATATATAAATATGGCGATGAAAGTAAGCCAGAAGGGGTATTATGGGTAGAAGCATGACATGCGGCAGGTCAGCAAGCAAATACTCACTAGTAGAGCCTCGCCGGGAAAAGTGTGCTTCAGATCATGACCGCCAGAGAAGAACGCCTGCAGTTTCATCTGAAAGATGACTGGAAAACCGCTCAAGTGCTCCAATGTACAGATAAGTCAAAAGGTAAGCCCATGCTTTTGAACCAGACCTGGGAATTAATAATGGTAAATCGTGATCGCGTAACTTGGATGAGGGCTATCGAGGCATGACCAAACCGTTCATTGACTTCATCTCTGCGAGCTGTGCTTTGAGGATTTCATTGCCTCGCAGGATCTCCTCTAACCAATCGGCGGCTTGAGTCAGCATCGCGCTCTTACTAAAGCCGCCTCCTTTCAGCCCGGGGACAAGTAGGCATAGGTCATCGAAGCCCTGTCGAATGAGATTTCGTCGCTTCTGTTCCGACAGAATGTGGTTGCTTCTTTTCTGTTCTTCGGTTAGGTTCTCGCGCGCAGCTTTTGGCCCCGAAGAGAGCCTTCGTTTCTGGAGGGTATCTTGCGATAGCCGCCGAGTCGAGGATTTGGACTTCTTGGGTTTTTGTCTCGAGGTATCGTCATCCGAGGTTTCGTCATCTTCCTCTTTGACCAAAGTTCTCTGTTTCTTCTTTGGCTGAGCGAGATCTTCCACATGGTCCCGAAAGCCTCGCCGTAGATTGCTGAGTTGACCAGCTGCGGCGGCATCTGCCCATGGAGCATCGTAACCTCCAGTGTGTCTTATTGTTACGGGACTCGGCGCGCGCGTGTTCGTGGCACTGCTCTGCGGTTCAAGGCATACTAGATGACCAAGCAGTTCTTTGGTCCGATCCTCTTCATTAGGCTGTTCCGGAGGCGCCAAATAGCCCTGGCCCATGAAACCGACATCTGAGCCCCAATGAAGCGGGCGCACCTTTGCCGTCACTTGTTGTTCGGGTGATATGGGCTCTCGAACATCGAACAACATCTCCGACGTATGAAAACCCACGGGCATGCGGCGACGAGACGGCTGCTTTGACTGGCTATGACTGCTAGGCGCCTGGACCTTGCCGTGGCCATTCATTCTTGGATTGTTGAAATCGGCGTCGGGAGAAGCAAAATTGTGGTGATTGAAGCTGGAATTGAAGTCATTCCCAGTAAGTCCGTTGTGGTAAAGCATGGAAGCAGCCGCGAAAATTTCTGCATTTGTATTCATGTCCGGAGCCAGCATCTCCATGCTAGACTTGTCCATGCTGCCATGAGGGAGACCTGGTTGTGAAAGAGACGTCGTGGAGCCCTCGAAGGTGGGCGGTAGTTCGCCTGGCCAGTCCAGCCCGCTAGTCCCAAGTAAACGGTTCGTCTGTCCTTCCATCCAGAAGTCGCTCGGGAAATGGTTGGAGTTCATCGTTGTGAAGAAGTTGTCCAGCATTGTGGACTCGTTGTCGTCAAGGAGAGCGGGCCCGGGCGGTCGTGCAGGCGCAGGTTCATATGGAGTGTCCATTGGCGAAAGGAAAGAATCTATAGGCGCACACATCTTTAGCATGAGCACGGAGGGAATTGTGGATTGTTGAACGTACAGCCAAACGGGCCAGGTTGTGGGCTGTCGCTGCCATTATGCGCTTCGGGATTTCTGAGGTCCATGATGGCGATACGGCAAGAGAGATAAATTTGAGGGTTTGGAGATCGCGAGTCAAGTTTCCGCAGCAGTTGCTACCCTAGTGTAGAGCAGCGCCGAGAAGGCAGCGCGGACATGCCTTAACCGGCGTAGGTATCGTTGAATCAGACTCGGGAATAATCGGGAATCGCAGGCCACAAAAGCTCACAGGCACGAGCTGGGGGGAATGATGCAGACGCTTGTTGTCAACAGATGCATTCGGTTCGGGTATAAGCTGGTGATGACAATGACAGAATGACCGACGGGTCTGTTATGTATGGAGCAAGGCAGCGTTCAAGCGGAAGGACTCGGTTGCAAAGTGGGACATCTCCCACATTGATTCGTTAGACAAATAAAAGGAAGGATGGCGGAAGGAGGAGAAATCCGGGGAATAGCTTCGATGGTGGAGAGAGATCACTCTCTGTTGGCTGGGCGAGAGAGCGAGAGACTGGGAGTAGAGTAGGTAAGTAAGAGACTCAACTCACTTAGCATAGGTAGGAATTCGTTCGGTCTTTATGAGTCGATCACATGCAAAAAATCTCGCGCTGGACCGGCGGTCGCGTGACGTAACAGTAATACGCCAAATACCACACTCTGGCTGGGCATTTGGGCTGAAGCGCAGTAATGTTTCGGTACGACCAGCTTAGTCTCGGCCCAATTTCCCAGTCCGTCATTGCAGTTGCTGGTCTTCTCTCCTAGTTCTTTAGTTCTACCCATTGATTAATTGCTGCTGCATCCCACTAACTCCATTCATTAATTCATTAATCAAACAAAGGTGTTCGCCTAACAATTCGGTCATTCTAGCCGTGGGACAAGAGAATATAATTTGAGCTTTCTTGGTCTCTTAACCGGGGGTTCGTTATATCTCTTATATCTTTTTTATAGACCCTTCCATCTCCGCGCATCCACGGGTGATGCTCAAAGACCCCAAGTTTGGTCCAAGCAACAACGGGCAACGGGGATCGTCGTTGATTACCGAATAATCGTTACCCCTGACCCAGCCCTAGCAGTGACTCTCCCTCGTGTCTACAAGAACCGAGGCCTTCCAACTGCGTCGCACGGATCCCGCGGGGAATCCTATGAAAGGTTGCTGTGGAGCACAGAGCTTTGTGGTTATCGCCGCAGATCAAAGCGTTTGTGCCAGCACTCAATGCCTTAGATTCCCAACTTTGTGTAATGTTTTAGTCCAATCTTGAGGCAGACCCATCCCCTCACAGGTTCGTGAAGAAGTTTATCGTTTGACTGCCACTGGTGATCAAATGAAATGAAGCACCTGTCTGACAACAATTGGTAGATTGCATTGGTTAAAAATCTCCAGCGAGAGTAATGACTGGCGAGCTTGGGACACCATGGATCCTGTTGCCATCCGCTACCAGCATCGCAGCAGAATTGACATTCTGAAGCCGTACGTTCTGATCCATTCAACATGACTTCTGTTGCTCTTTTCCTTCACCTGAGCGTGGCATACTCACTGTCGAAGGATACTGCGGGCGTATGCTCTTGGATACTTGTCTTCAACCACCCCGAGAATAATTTCCTGTCTACGGCGCATTCAGGACAAAAGGCTCACCAACACAGACAGGCTGAAAGAGGTAAGAAGCTCCCCCTGTTTTTCTCCTTGGCCGGGGTTGTTGATGCTACACCAATTGGTGTGTGCTGGCCATTTGTGCTCTTTCTAAATTGCGGATGTATCACTTGGGAGGCCAATAGCTCATCTTGCTTTGACAGCTGTTCCATACGTTGACCAATGCGTTACGGCTCGAAAGCTTTCCCACGTTCTGTGCTCTTCTGATTGGTGGTTCAACTATTACTCCCTTAATACTTTCACGCTGTCTTGAGCATGTACGCCACAAGTTTAAGCTCAACACCTCTAAGTGCACTTCGCAGCTCATGCAAATTATTCGGTTTGTCTCGGCATTCTTATCTGCCTGGTACACATTTCAGCTCTTGAATAAGAAGCCCATTAAAATACAGGGTAAATCGAGGGTTCCTGATGATTGCAACTCGACGCATAGCGCTGTGGGGCTGGCGAACATTAGAGAAGCACCATGCGAAAATCCTCAATTTGTCGGCCGGAGCATGGATCTTACGCTCTTTAGCCTCACACGCGCTGCGGACTTGATCGTGTGCATAGGCTGGCAGCGATGGCAGCGATGCAAGGACAGAAACCACTGGACCTTGGCAGAGCGTGTAGCGCCCAAGCTTGCTGATGCTGGTGCATTCGCTGCTAGTGCAGCGATAGTTATGTGGGCATGGTTCTATATGCCAGAAAGGCTGCCAAGGTCTTATGAAAGGTGGATTGGGGAAGTAGCAAAGGTTGACGCTAGGCTGATTGAAGCACTGCGTCGTGCCAGAAGAGGTGTATTGGTATATGGGAAGGATACTGGACAGGCTCCTCTCCTACAATCCATGTGCAGGGACTACGGTTGGCCTCTTAACTGGGGTGATCCCTCGAGCACTGTCCCTATACCGTGCGAGATGGTCCACATGGGATGTGGTCCGAGCTGTGAGAAACATGCAGTATCTAGATTTGCTCGAACATTCAAGTTTGCTTGTGCGACTTACATTCCTATACAGCTTCTCCTGCGTCTGCGCAAGTTGAATTCAATGTCGTCACTCAAGCACGCCTTATCAACCGCCCTGCGCTCGTCTGCGTTCCTTGCTTCGTTTGTGAGCATGTTCTATTACTCAGTGTGCCTCGCCAGAACAAGGCTAGGCCCCAAGATCCTTCCCCGTGACACAATCACACCCATAATGTGGGATTCTGGGCTTTGTGTTGGCGCGGGATGTCTCATGTGCGGATGGAGTATACTCATCGAGAGTGCGCAGAGACGGCAAGAAATTGCATTGTTTGTAGCACCCAGAGCCGCAGCAACTGCTATGCCGAGGTTCTATGATAAGAAGGTATGCTTAACTGAGTTGGCCATAGCGTCCGGCTGCTTGGTTCGAGGATGGTTGCACTAGCCCCGTCGTTCCATCCGTCATCCCGACTCTGGGCTACCCTGGATTTTGAGATCCTATGCTGACAATTTCTATTTGTTTGACAGTACTTGTATCGTGAACGCATTGCATTCGCTATCAGCGCTGCTGTTCTTCTAACGTGTGCACACGAACGCCCCGAGATGGTCCGAGGAGTTTTTGGAAGGGTGGCAGCAAGTGTCTTACGATGACCGCGCATGAGCGACTCCCTTGCTTCCAGCAGCAATCTGTTCATGCACCATTGGATCGACAGACCCAATGCTCTCCTCTGCTATTCACTATGAGCTGACGATAAGGTAAGCTTAAGAGTTGGAAACCATGCGCAATGATCGCGCCTGCATCTATGCAGCGAGTGTCAAGTGCAAAACCTGAAGACGGCTTCGAAGAAGAGGAATGCAATTCATAAATACGATCAAGTGAACCAAGCAGCATCAGTCTGCACACAACTGACGGGTGGATCGATAAGGAGGATGAAGTGTAGCATATCAGGCTGATAAGCTGAAGCTCGGAGACATGGCACGGTGGGGTTGAGTTGTCAAGCGCCTCTCTGAGACTGGCAGTTAGGGCTAAATAGGTATGCAATCGTTTTAAGACAAGTTGCAATAGGTTGTCTTCCTCTCTGTTATGACATACAAGCATCAATGAGCGAGAGTTTCTAAGCATTACTAGAGCCCCCCATAATTGGAAAAATGCTTCAAGAGACAGTTTTGGGATGAAATGAGCCCTTGATCGTGCAGGCCAGCTATAGATGGGATGAAATGGCCGAGCGCATCGACGTAGACCGCCTTCGTGACCGCAAGAGGCGGCAGAATGTCCCCAACCTCGGAGAAGGAAATCTAGTGGAGAAACCTTGAACAGCACCGAAAAGTCCGATGGCAAAACTGTTTATGAAGGGCGGTGGCAGAAAACTGCCCACTGACAACAATGATTATCACCACATGATCAGACCACCCTTATCGGACATTCTTGAGTCACGTGTGACAACGACATTATTGAGTCTGGAGTTGATGCTGCAGTGGGTAAATTTACATTCGTCCCCGCAGCACATAACTTTTAAACATGATCTCCCCTTCAATATCCTCATGGGGCCGGCTCCCATCGCCGGGATTGAGTCTTCGTCTCTCTGCCCAGATCAATTCGAGATGGATGGATCCAGGAAGACGATTCTTCACTCGCAATTCAGTTCTACGACAAAATATTAATGCTCCTTTCAATACACCTCAATCGCAAAAGCGAAATGCGTCTACCATGTATGATGATACGGCGATGCTCTATTTGGTGCACTGCTTATAGATCACTAGGTATTATACGATGAGTATCATTCTCGGTACCGTCGCTTTGGCCTATGGCTCTGTTCCTCTATATAAAATGGTGTGTTCAACTTCGTGAAAATGTACTTCATCTGTATCATATATTTACTTCTACCGCTCGTCGCATAGATCTGTCAACAAACTGGTTGGAACGGTCAACCATCTACTACGCATCGCGGAGGCGACAATGATACCGCATCTCGTGTCAAACCCGTGACAGACGCCCGTCGGCTCAGAATCACCTTCAATGGATCAGTGTCGGATGTTTTGCCGTGGAAATTCACTCCGCAACAACGCGAAGTCCGTGTGCTTCCGGGAGAAACAGCGCTTGCTTTCTTTACAGCTACGAATAAGGGCCCCACAGACATCATTGGTGTCGCGACATACAGTGTGACCCCTGGTCAGGTCGCACCCTATTTCAGCAAGATCCAATGTTTCTGCTTTGACGAGCAGAAGCTGAACGCCGGAGAATCGGTCGATATGCCGGTCTTCTTCTTCATCGACCCCGACTTCGTCACGGACCCAGCCATGAAAGGCATCGACACGATCACTTTGTCATACACCTTCTTCAGTAAGAGCAACGCCGAGCGCGCACTATCTGCACAGGTTGCTAACATCAAGCAGAGGCACGATATGATGACAACGGGGTTCTCACGCCCTTGCCCGCGTGATGATATTCGGATACCCTTGCTCACTTCGTTTTCTTGACACCAGCTCAGGCGCCTGTGTCGAAGAGGCTTTCATCAGAGGCTTTCCTCTGAAGACCTATAATCGAGTAGGTATCGACAGGGACACTCGCTTGTCAGCCTCTTTCATAAAGACCTCACATCTCCCTTCTCCGACAAATACTCTTGAAACCATCATAGCAGATAACCTTTGGCGTCTACTCGGATTTTGTACTATAGAGCATGTATATACCAAGAATTACCAGTAGGTGTACGATTTGGGTGGGAATCTTCCCTTGTATATGGCCTACAGGCTCAGAATTTGAATCATTGCCGTTGTCAACGGCATTCCCAGTGCTTACTCAATTCTATCTGGTGACATCAGGAAAGCCAGGAGGAACCTCGAGTAAAGCAGTCTACACCACAAGTCTCATCTCAAGTGGACCTTGAATGGAAAGCTGCATACCTTACTACTTAGTACATTATTCAGTGCCTGAGGCATAACCGTGGAGTGCGGAATAGTCGGGTATTGCTCTCATTGGTCAACACATGCATAGTCAGCCGTAGTGCACGGACTCGGGAGCATCAATTAAGCTCGCGTCACGGGCGACGCGTCGGCGTCCATTAGCTTCCAGGACGGGAACTGTATGGCGGCAACAAAATAGCCCAGCGGTCTCATTCATACCCTTTGAAGCTCAGAACCAACCACTCAAAATGGCGTTGCTAGTTGATAAGCACCGACCTCGCTCGCTGGACTCTCTGACATACCACCCAGAGCTTTCCTCACGACTAAAGTCCCTGGTAAGGCACACCCGAGAACCTTGAATAGCAAAAGATATTAATCATTGAACATGTTTAGGCACAAAGCGGCGACTTCCCACATCTATTGATCTACGGACCATCAGGCGCAGGCAAGAAAACACGCACGATCGCAACCCTGAAGGAACTGTACGGTCCGGGCGTGGAGAAGATCAAGATCGACGCCCGAGTTTTTCAGACGACGAGCAACCGGAAGCTGGAGTTCAACATTGTCTCCTCCGTCTACCACTTGGAGATCACACCGTCGGATGTGGGCAACTATGACCGCGTCGTCGTCCAGGAGCTGCTCAAGGAGATCGCGCAGACGCAGCAGGTCGATCTCTCGGCGAAACAGCGGTTCAAGGTGGTGGTGATCAACGAGGCGGACCACTTGACGCGCGATGCGCAGGCGGCGCTCAGACGGACCATGGAGAAATACAGCCCCAACCTGAGACTCATCCTCCTGGCCAACAGCACCTCGAATATCATTGCACCGATCCGGTCTCGCACCCTGCTGGTCAGGGTCGCTGCGCCCACTGAAAAGGATATCTGCGCGGTGTTGAGGACGGCGGGCAAGAAGGAGGGGTGGCCAGAGGCGGATGGGCTGAATCAGAGGATAGCGAGGGAGAGTGGTCGGAACCTGCGCCGCGCGCTGCTTATGTTTGAGGCTATCTATGCTCAGAAGTAAGAGCTCCCCGCCCCCCACATTGCTTTTGTTCCTGAGACCTGTGGCTGACAATGTTTCGGGCATAACAGTGAGAAAGTCACCGACAACACGCCAATTCCACCTCCCGACTGGGAAGCACTGATTGCGCAAACTGCGGATGAGATTTTGGCGGAACGGTCACCGGCTCAATTGTTGCGAGTCCGCTCACGTCTGTACGATCTGCTGACGCATTGCATACCGGCTACTACCATCCTCAAGGTTTGTTTCCCCTCTCTCCGAACAGTCTTAGAGACACCCTTTGCGGGAGCCTTCAGGCTAACGGGGCATGGTAGACCTTGACCTTCCAGCTCGTCGGGAAAGTGGACGATGCTCTCAAGCCAGATGTCATCAAATGGTCGGCTTTCTACGAGCACAGAATTACCCAGGGTAGCGTAAGTTCTCGTCCCTAAGAATCCGCAATCGATCAACTACTGACCCTATCGCTCCGCAGAAATTGATCTTCCATCTCGAGGCATTTGTTGCCAAGTTTATGCGCATTTATGAGAGGTTTGTTTGACTCAGTAGACCAAGAATCTATTGGGTATCCTTGCTAACTCGATATGCAGTTACCTCATGGGCATGGAGTTTTAAAAGGGACCAGAGTAACAAACAATGAATGAGTAATGAATTAATTGTACTATAACGGGCCATCTTTTCTTCCCTAAACCAGGCGTTCTGTGATGAAGTAAAAGACTTTGTGTTCGTGATTGCGAATAGCGGAGGTGTTTTTTTACTATTTCATTATCCTGTACAGGATGTAATGTAAATCAAGCTTCATGCTCGCCAGGTGGATGGGGTCTTGGGAAGGGAAGAGCTAGAAAAGATGGGAAATGAACATGGGGATGATGCTGCATTGAGTGAGATAACCAATTTCGCACAAACAGCTTGCTGCGGAGTAAGATTGTCTAAAAGCTGCAGCATTATCCATGACTGACATAGGGGCCCTGAATGGGAGTTGGTAGCCACTGGCAGTCCATCGACTGCTGATCTTGGTTGACTGGGTCGATTCACTTGACTACGTCATAGCTCGTATACATATTCGACCACCACCTCGCAGGCCATTCCCCCCATTTCTCCAATTCCTTTCAACTTCGAAAATCACAGTTAAGGATAGTGTCATCGTCTGTCTATCAATCCCACGAGTCAAGCTTTTACTTTATTGGACTTCCGCGATAACTACATCATGTCGAACCCTAACCTCATGGATATCGAGCCCGGTGGTGAAAACACCCAGTATGTTGCGCTGGAGGTTTCGCTATGAGGGAAAATGTGCTGATCCAGATTCTAGGTATGAATCAATTCGCTATTTCACAGAGACTCCGCCGAAGCAGACCGGTCAACTAGGTGGTAAGTTGTTCCTTTCACTCAGAACATGATTACAAGAGCCATGGCTCATTGGACGGACGGGCTAGCCCACTGCGAGCACACAAGAAGTGAATACAACCCGATCCTCGGAGATGACGATGACGAAGTCAATGAAAAGAATGGGGACACGCCACTGGCACTGCAGCTCGAGAAGGGAGAGGCTACGTCTGGTCTCTCGGGAGTCGTGGATAAAGGTACAGTTTCACAATCTTTTCCCCCCGGGGTTTCCTTTTTCCCTTTCCCCTTTCAATCTGATATAAACTCCGCATATGAGAAAGACATCGACACCTTTGCGAGATCAATCGCACTAAAACAGAATGTGAATGGCTGATGGTAATGTACAACAAAAGATTCAAAGCCCGAAACCCCAGAGGAGGCTGCAGCGCTGGCGGCAAGGCTCAGGAGAGAACAGGGATATGGGCCTGGCTCAGGTGTCGGGGCTTAGGTGCCACGAGATAATTGTAAATAAAACATGGGTAATGAACAGATTCTCCAAGAATTCGAAACGGGCGTTGGGTCTATTTATTGAGAGGCGGACGGGCTGGAGGAGGTCGACTGTGGGGGCGTAGGGAGATTCTCCATCCCAAGGGCTGGGCTTCTGCGGGCACGCTTGAGGCTCTCCAGGGTCACTCCGTTGCCAAGTTTCGTCAGTCCGACCACCGGGGGCTCGCCCTTCTTCACAAACTCCCAGAGTCCTGTGTACAGTAAATGTATCAGTGTCGTGGGCCATCAATGGCGATGTTTCTAGATGCCATGAGGGGAGACCTACCGGGCAGCTTGTGACCGGCCAGACGGAAAGCTTCTCTGGCAACCTTCTCGTGCAGGTCGCCCTTCAGCTCAAAGACGATTCTGCTCACAGCGACCTTCGCCGTCCAGTAGTCGAACTTTCCCTTACCCTTACCCATACGCTGCTCGTTACCCTTGGTGTAAACACCGATGTTCGCGCTGACTCGCTTGTATAGCGTATAGTTCATACCCCTCAGGCGTCTCTTGATGGTTTCTTCGGCGATCTTGAGAGAATGGGCGGGCAACCGACGATCGTGATCCTTCATCCGCAAGCCGTAGTCACCCCAGACGACAGTCGTACCGCGCGAGGAACCACCGGTCGGGACATGCGGGCGACCCTTCGGAGACTTCGACACCTCGGCGTACTTGGGAGTGAGCCAATCCAGGGCCGGTGTGGTCGTGGAGAAGCATCGCGAAAGGGGAAGCGCTGTGCAAGGTGTCGTGAAGCCTAGCGTATCGCATCGCTGTCAGTTTTCCTTCCGTGAGAGGAATCTGAAGGAGGTTCATGGCCAAACAGAAAAGGAAAAATCTGGAAGGCAGCGCAGATTCTTACATGAAGGCCGGAACAGGGCCATTTGAGACCCGGAGAACATCTTGAACTGGGGACCCATTGTGAATTGGAATGCAGCAAATGGCCCTCTCAATTACCGGATCTCAGCAATATTCAATGGGTTCCCGGCAGACTTTCAGGTTATTGGCGTATCTGCAGGCCCGGGCCCGAATTCCCCCATTTCCCGAAAGGGAAGAAAGTGCTGCGCACGTGCCACACGCGCCTCTCGGCCTTAGGTAAGCCAATTAAGTCACGTCGGCGTAGCTGCAGGCAGGCGCGCGTCCGTGTCTGCCGGAATTGTATGTAGCTTCCAGCGATAAGTGGTGAAGGCTTTCCACCTGCTGGACTTTGTTGTTGTTGTTGTTGTTGTTGCCTGGAGCGTAGGTCCTCTCTGACTCTTGACATTTGTCCCAGAGAGCGCTACCTTACACGGTTGTGCACGCTCCAACAACTATCCACCACCATGCCTTCTGATATCCGGAGCTTCTTTGGCGCGAAGTCGAGCCAAGGTTCAAACGCATCTCCCGCGAAGCCGGCTGCAAAGAAAGAGGTACGTCGATGATTGAGCTCGCACTTCAGTATACCTTTCCACATTTGACATTCCATCAACTCTGTGCTGACTTCAATTCGTCGCTAGGAGCCTGCTACTCGGAAGAAGCGTGAGAATCATGCCAACCGTCCCGATCGTGCCTTGCTAACCTGGCTGTAGGCACTCGGAAGGTTGTTGATGACAGCGACGATGAAGAAGTGACTGAGGTGAAGCCTTCAACCCCAAAGGCGAAAATAACAAGCAAGCCGTACGTTCCCCTTCACCTCTCTGAGCAGGACTTTCTCAATTGACCGCTTCAAGGAAACCTGAAGAATCAAAGGGAGAACCGACCTCTACCTCGGACTATTTTGCCTCGAGCAAGAAGCGAGGAAGACCAGCGAAGAGCAACAATGCGACCACAACTAAGCCTTCGCAGCCAGCGCCAGCCGAGACTGTGACTGAATCTCCGAAGCCTAAGACGCGTGCAGATACGCAGACTACCCCTAAGAGAGCCACTCGTGGATCTACTAGAAAGACGACAACGATAGTAGACGATGATGAGGGGCTAGGTGGTGATGACGTCTTTGCGACCGAATACAAGAAGAGAGGCAAGGGCGATGACGATTATGTTGAGGAGGATGACCAGGATGGCAGCGACGACGATTTTGAAGAGCTTGCTGTGAAGCCTGCCAGCCCGGTAAAACGAGCCGGACGAAGCAAACAACCACTCGTTGCAGAGTCGGACGATGATGTGGTAATGGAAGATTTGCCTAAGCGCCCCTCTCGCGCAGCGCAACCAGTAACCTCCCGCCCAGCTCGCAAACGGAAGTCGGGAGCATTGGACAAGGAGGAAGACTCTGAATTCGAGGCCAGTCCTAAGAAGAGTGCAGTGAAAGCGAAAGCGACGTCGCATGCCGCCAAAAAGCCCCGAGCCTCTCCGACAAAAACCGATCGACCCGAGAGCAAGGAAATTCAGGATATCTTTGACAGCATCCCAACCGTCAAGGCTCCTTCCCCTCCGCCACAGTCGGGAGAAAAAACGAAATTCAATTTCGCCGCTCAAGCACAACGTTCAAGATCTCCTGTGGGCGGAAGCGTGGAGCTACCAACAGGAGCAGAGAACTGTCTCGCTGGACTGTCGTTTGTCTTTACCGGGCTTCTGGACACTTTGGGTCGCGAGGAGGGTCAAACCTTGGTGAAGAAGTACGGCGGCAAGGTTACCGGTGCCCCCAGTTCGAAAACGAGCTACGTTGTTTTAGGAGCGGATGCTGGACCCAAGAAGCTCCAGACAATCCGACAACACAAGATCAAGACAATCAACGAAGAAGGACTTTTCGAGCTCATTCGACGACTTCCAGCAAATGGAGGGGACGGAAAGGCTGGGGAAAAATACGAAGCGAAGAAGAAAGCAGACGAGGCCAAAGTCAAGGCAATGGCAGCAGAAATTGATAAGGAAGAGAAGCGCAAGGAGATGGCCGCTCGCGCCTCGAATACTGCTCCGCCTTCAGCATCTCAAGCGTCCGCAGCTTCCCAACCCTCTCAAGTTGCAGATGAACTGTGGACGACCAAATACGCGCCAACATCTATAAGCATGATCTGTGGCAACAAGACCCTCGTCGAGCGACTCCAGAATTGGCTACGAGACTGGCACAAGAACGCGAAATACAACTTCAAGAGACCTGGAAAAGACGGAAGCGGCCTCTACCGAGCTGTAATCATCCATGGGCCTCCTGGTATTGGAAAAACTACAGCGGCTCATCTGGTTGCGAAGCTGGAAAATTACGATGTCGTTGAGACCAACGCGAGTGACACGAGGAGCAAGAAACTCGTCGAGAACGGCCTTGTTGGTGTGTTAGACACAACCTCTTTGCAGGGATACTTCGCAGGAGAGGGCAAGAAGGTGAACAGTGATAAAAAGAAGCTGGTCCTGATCATGGACGAAGTTGATGGCATGTCTGCCGGAGATAGAGGTGGCGTCGGAGCTCTGGTGGCTGTCGCGAAGAAAACCCATATCCCCCTCATTCTCATCTCTAATGAGTGGAAAATTCCAAAGTTGAAGCCCTTCGAAGGCACTGTCTTCGAACTTGCTTTCCGACGCCCAAGTGCAGATCAAATGAGAGCCCGACTTTCAACTATCTGTTACCGCGAAGGCCTGAAGATACCAGCTCCGGTAATGGACGGTCTGATTGAAGGAACCCATTCTGATATTCGCCAAATCATCAATATGCTCTCGACTGTGAAACTCGACCAGCAGCATTTGAATTATGAAAAGGGACGGGAGATGTCGAAAGCCTGGGAAAAGCATATCATTCTTAAACCATGGGATATCGTGAACAAGATCCTCGGACCCCAAATGTTCGCACACACATCGAAAAGCACTCTTAACGACAAAATCGAGCTTTACTTCAATGACCACGAATTTAGCTATTTGATGGTCCAGGAGAATTATCTCAAGACAAGGCAGACATTGGCCTCTGGGTACCAAGGTCGAGAGCAGAGGTTGAAGCAACTCGAATTGATCGACAACGCAGCCTCTAGTATCAGCGACGGCGACCTTGTGGATCGCATGATTCATGGGACTCAGCAGCAGTGGAGCTTAATGCCTACTCATGCTGCTTTTAGTTTTGTTCGACCTGCCAGCTTCGTGTATGGAGCCATGGGAGAACGTCCTACATTTGCTGGGTGGTTGGGGCAAAACAGCAAGCAAGGTAAGTTTGTTCTTTAACACCCCCTGAAAGCAAGTCTAATACAGGTATGCAGGAAAATTGTGGCGTTATGTCAAGGAAATTCAAGGCCATATGCGCCTACGTGCATCCGGTGACCGAGATGAGATTCGGCAACAGTACATGCCCCTGCTCTGGGATCGCTTGGTCCGCAGATTGAAGGATGAAGGTAAAGACGCCGTTGAGGAAGTCATCGACTTCATGGATAGCTATTTCCTTACCAGGGAAGACTGGGATGCCCTCGTAGAGCTGGGCCTGGGTCCGATGGATGCAGAGTATGCGAAGCTGGAAACGCAGACGAAGGCCTCATTCACGCGGGTCTATAATCAACGCTCGCACCCCCTTCCGTTCATCAAGGCGAGCAGTGTGACGGCTCCCAAGAAGGTGGCAAAGGAGAAGCCCGATATTGAAGACGCTGTGGAGGAATCGGATGAAGAGGAGGTTGTTGAAGAGTCAAAGGACGATGAAGCTGAGGAGCTTGACCTGAAGAAAGACAAATACGTCCGCGTGCCCAAGAAGTCAGCTGCCAAGGGTGGTGCCAGCAAAGGGAAGAAGACAAAGAAGACAGCGGACGAAGATGATGTCGATGACGAGGAGAAGCCGAAAAAGGCTCGAGGTCGGAAGCCTAAGGCGAAGTCTGGGTGATGTTGACATGAGCTGAATTCTTTTATGTATGATACTCTGAGCGAGCCCTTGATGTGTGGCAGGCCTGGCTTTCGGAATAAGTAAGGTGGAAGGTGAATGAATTACGTCACCATCCTGCTGTTATCTGACGATCTGTGATTTATCCGATAACTTTCACTGCAGTAGTTACTGAGATGAGATGGTGTCTATGATGTGCGATGTTACTATTGTGATGTACTGTATACTCCTAGATTGACGCGACTTTCCCTGGACGCTAAGCCTCTTTTGGTCTAACAATGGCGGCGGTGCGGAGATGCGACCACTGCACGGGATCTCCCCCTCCCCTCCCGTGTAACTACGCTCGGGTGAGATTGATTGCTTGATTGCCTCCTCCACAAACCATAAACCCACCGTGCGGTCTCACTCACTGCCTTGGTTACTTATCTCTCGTTACCCACCTTTCCTGCAGCTCTCCAGGCTGGTCCTGGTTGCAACTGACTGACACACTCTTTTCTTGACCGCCAACCTATTGCTCCTTGACTCTGGCGCATCTATCCACTTCCCTTTGTTACGCCGTTCTAGGACCATGTCCACTCGATCACCGATAGCGATTGCGCATCGTCCGACGTAAATGGTGGCCACTTTTGGCTGCAACCTACCTTTTCGAGCTCCCATACTATCCGCGTTTGCGCTCTCTGGAAAATGTCGCTCCTTCACAATGAAGAGTATGTTACAGGATTGCGAACTGCGCATTGCCTATGTTACGCGGTGGTGGTTCGTGTGTTCTTCTAGGGACTGATGGGGGTTCTAGTTTCACGATATGGCAACTGCGCACTTCTTACCTCTCGACCATCAAAGATGGCATCGGTGACCGCCTCATCAATGTAAACAATACCGTGCTCAATACTCCCGGTTTCCGTGCTGCGGGCTGGTCTTCCGCCTCCGCCAACCCCAACACCCAGACAGGCGCCGCTTCAATCAAGCGGACATACTCGCCTCCCATACCCCTTACCACAGCTGTCGCCTCGGAATATTATCAACTCGGTATCGCTAGAGATGCCAATGAGTCGGCGGCGCGGCTTGGGGCGGGGGAAGATGGCGACGACGACGAAGGCGGGATGGTGACAGGAAAGAGCAACATGGAGATTATCGGACGGCGGAATCTCAGAGGGAAACGCACGCACCGGCGGGATCGCCAGCAGAATGATCAACAGAAGCATCGGGAGGCCGAGGAAGACGATAGCAGTGATTTGAGTGACGAGAGCGACGATGATGGGGATAGCGCTCCAAGGTTGGTGATTCGCTATTCCTCGAAATAATCAGGGAGACAGCTAAATGCTCACTTACTGCAGCGGTGCCAGCCAGATGAAGTTTCCAAAATTGCCCATCCGAACAAGAGCCGGATCGTCTCCGATACGTTCAACCGATCGCCAGGAGGGCCCTCAGGTCATGGTCACCTCTCCATCGCATCCAGCTATGGGTACCCATTACCGCACGGGTTCGTTGGGAACCGCTGTTAGCAGCGTCAACGAGCGACCGCGCCGCGATACAACTACGACGGCTAGCAGTGACCTTTCTTCCGACAACGATCTCAGCTCATCGCTTTTCAAGAGGAGACAGATCCAATTCTCCGGACAAGATCAGGTCATTGAACTCAGGAGGCACCGACACGGGGCAGGTAACAGAGACCTCGAAGAGCTGGATGAGCAGGCAGAGGACTCCGGTGCAGAGTCGGTGGGTTCGGCTCTTTCATCGGAATTTGACGCCACCGCGGGGTCGACATCCCTCTTGGAAAATGTTGGTATTACTGGTAGCCTGGATTCCTCCTCGCCAATCGCGTTGATGCACAAATTGCAGAATGGGGCCGGATCACAAACCGCATCGCCACGAAAGTCCCGGACTCCCGCGCCAGAGTTGCAAGACCTCCCACCGCCGCGTCCGATCAGCACGATTCAACCGGTAAGTCTACTATCGAAGGCCCTCAATGCGCGTAAGCAAGCGCCTACGAACCCGGTCGAGAAATTCGCCGTACTGTCCGGCAAAGGTCTGACCGATGTGCTCAATATCAAATTGTACTTGCCATTCTCTATTGATCCGGATGAGCCATTGGATCTGCCAATTGCCCGGGAGTCGAAGCTAGCGGAGCAGCCAGCCCCGGTGACAGTTGTCGAAGCCATTGGGTTGGCCCTCTGGCGATACACAGAGGATGGTCGCGAACCGGCTATCGATCGGAACAAGCTCACTGTGAACATGTGGACTCTACGGATGGTGGAGGACGGTGAAGTCGAGTATGATTTTCCCGCACTCAGCCGCACATCCCCAATCGCCGACTTTACCTCGAACAACAACCGGGCAGCTGGCCGCCGTACTCGGGGCAAACAGTACGACGAATTCGCTCTTGTGGAAGCGTCCAGTGCCGAATTCGAAGAGAATGAGCGTCTCTTTCCCATGTTCAGTTTGGCACCATCTTCGGAGGATAATAGTGCCGAGGTTGCTGCAAGTGCACCTGCTCCAACAAGCCAGCCTGTGCCACAGGCCAAGGCGCCTCGTCCGAACCCTATTCTGGGGCAGCCCTTCTCCTCGGCCCTGAACGACAATACTTTGACACCTGCCGATCGGCCAGCTGTGCCTACGTCTCATGCTACCCCTCGCCTAGGGGTTTCCAAAACGTTAAAGATCCGATACACCAATGTAGAGGCCTCGACACAGGTGATGACACTCAATACCTCGACCGACAGCTACATTGCCGAGATTCTTGACTCCGTGTGCAAACGCTGGGGCCTTGACAAGGGTAACTACTTGCTGAAGGTGATGGGATCCAGTACCATTGCACCTTTGGACCGAACAGTGGAAGCTCTGGGCAACCTCACCGACCTAGATCTCGTGCGCCGGCGATTTGGGCCTCAAATGACTGGCTCCCCGGGCAGCTCATCACCCAATGCGCCCCTTCTCATCGACAGCAACACCGCTCCGGCCAAGAAAGGAAAGAAGAGCGGCCAACGTATGCTTCACCCTCTCACACAGAAACAAGACCTTACTGGAGGCTACTATCGACGATACTACGTGTGGCGCAAACAGTCTATGTCGTTCACGCAGTCCAACCATCGAGTTCTGACGTTCGACAATGATTACATGCATATCATGCCGGCGGATACAGGTAAGACGGTGTCCGACACGAAGACGCGGTCGATCAGCTTCAACGACGTAGTGGGATGCAAAGTGAGTCGACGACACCCTAAGAACTTTCGGGTGGTGGTTCTGCGCGGCAACGATGCCAACGAGCAGAAACGGTATGACTTCGAGGCACGCAATGCTCTCGAGGCAGTGGAAATCGTGGATGAGATCAAGAAAAATATGGTCCATTATCGCATTTAGGCTTGCGGCCTTGTCTAGCCCGTTGTATTTCTGTGACGCGGCCAGGGTGATTCTGGGGGTTGAAACAGCATTTTGGAATGGAGTGCAGCAGGCGTTCATCTATTTTGTGGGAGGGGGGAGGAGGGTTGGTTCGCTATTCAATTCAGCCGTGATGGCATTCAAAGTACCGTACATATAAACATACGATGTCCGTTGAGTAATCAACGTAACCGATAGTTCGCCTTGCTTAAGGATTAAGGTTTCAGTCAGTGTAACACAAGACAAGCCGCATGCCACAGCATGGGCAGGAAAGCCATATGGCGAAAATTGGGGGAGAGAAGAGGACAGATGCAAGCGTCCATAGTCTGGCCGTGCTCACCCGAAACATAGACGGATAGGCGCAGGCTCAACCATTGCATTCGAAGCTTAAAAGGGTGGACGAGGCAGAGAAAAAAAACACCCCGAAAGCGGGGCGATCCACAACCAACTTAGCTAAGCTAGACTAGACTAGATTCGCACTAGACCACTTGGAGGTATATCCATCTAGGCGGGGCGGTCAGTGATGAAGTCACCGCCAGCCAGTTTGACTGACTCTCAAACTCTCAGTCACAGTGCATCCAACAGTGTTCAACTGTAGGGAGTGCCACGTTGACTCCGGAACTGAGTGGACTCATTTACTCCCTCCCTTATCAACCCTTGTTTCACAACCGGATCAATGCAGCAAGAACTGCAGAGTGACATGCACGTCTTATCTCGTATGGACGTGGAAAAGAGAGTTTGAGACATCACGGAGGAACAGGGAACCAAGAGTAACCACTTAACTACACTGTTACATGATGTACTTTTTACTGAAGGCATCCTCGGTCTATAACGTCAGGACGGATTTAACCGTTGGCGGAATCGCGCTCTCGGTTGGTCGATACTATGAGTATGAGTACTAATCGGAACAGCCGATCTGAGAACGGAGGGATGATGACCTCATTGCATCGGAGCTTGATGAAGATTGATTGAATGATGAGTATGACATCCCCCAGAGCTCCTGGTCCATGGTTCGTGGCGACTTTGATGGGTATGAGCCTCGGTGCGAAAAACAGGTCATGATGATCTAGTAGTTAGTCTATCTTCAAGGTAGTTATCCTTCCATCCTTCGAACTCATGGAAGGACGGACTGACCAGGTCTAGATGGTTGGGTAGTCGGTGTTTATTCGGGAGGGGTTGATTCATGAGAGAGAGAGAGACAATGCTTGTCATTCAGCTAGTCTATTGATGGCGATCAGACTGATGTACTACTATGTATGTAGTGTAGATAGTGGACAGTACCTGCACTGTACTGTAGTTATAGCGATGGTCTACTAAGATATAGCCAGGCCCCATTAACATTATCCCTGATCTAACTGGAGCTAAGTACATCTAGCTGGTCGTCAAGCGCTATGCCCATCCCAGCCAGCCTTGAGCTTGACGCAAATCCAACCCCGCTTCTTATTCTTCCTTTTGCTCTTGAGACGTTCACTTGCTGTTTTGGCTTCCCTTTTCCAACCCCCTCTTCTTTCCATTAAGTCCCTTTCTTCTGTCTGCTCTTCTCCTACCTTTTCTGCACTCCTCCTCGTTCTTCTCCGTACTGTCAAACAGCCCTATTCAGTACATTGCAAACAGTCCAGAGATCGATCAATTCTTCTTGTCGCCATCCTCCGACCCAATTGAGTTTCCGTTGACCGCCGTCTCAGTTCAGAGTTGAGACTTCTGCTTGGGTGGCTCCGCTGTATCCGCGCCCGAACCATCCATCCCAAAAGAAAAAGAGCTGCTTGAGACAAGAGAGGGAGAGAACTTTAAGTCAGAGGGGAAAAAAAAGGAAAAGGAAAAAAAAAGCTGGCTTCTTGTTGCCCAGGTCTCAATCAATCCGGGACCCCTCCTTTGCTGTTTCCCTCCCCCTCCAAATCCCTTTCTGCCCTCCCCGAAAAGTGCAGTTGCGCTGCTGCAAAAAGAGGGGCTGAGACTAACTACTCTTTCTCGTGTCGTGCACACAATTCCGTCCCCTCCCCTCAACCCTCCCCTTCCCCTCAACGTTATCCCGAAATCCTCCAACTTCTTATTTATTCCCACATAGACCTTCTCGTATGGTCTGTGTGTTCGTTTTGCATTTCAAACTCGTTTCAGATTTCTCTTCTCGATGCCTAGTTTAGGAGGACTGTTGAAGAAGCGGCGAACTAAGGATTCGCAGACCCTCTCTAAAGAGCTTGAAGCCGGTTCGGCCCAGACGCAGACGTCACCAAACGCTGCCGAAGACGACCACAACCACAACCACAACCACCACCACCACCACAACCCTCTTCACTATCTCACTCACCACCACCACAATAATCCCGACCAGCAGCACCAGCAAAATCAACAGCAGCACCAGCACCAGCACCAGCAACCTGCCTCCAATTCCGCCACCACCGCTGACCCCGCAAATCAGCCGCAAATTTCGGCCGCCAACCAGCTCAACCGCTCTTCCACAGCCGATCAATCCAACGAGGGTCAACCAGTCTCCATGCAATCTACCGTGTCGCAAGCGTCGCCTTCTCAACACACCGCCGGTGTTTCACAGTCCAATGTCAATGCCGCCAGCATACAGAACATAATTCACTCCTCCCAGCAGGGCTCAACGCACTCTGGCTCCGGCAGCCAGGCCCAGGGCCAATCAGCCAATCGCAACGATGCTCGTACCACCAAGGGAAAATACTCCCTAGATGACTTCATTCTGCAGCGCACATTGGGAACCGGCAGTTTTGGTCGTGTTCATCTCGTGCAGTCCAAGCACAACCATCGCTTCTATGCCATCAAGGTGTTGAAGAAGGCGCAGGTGGTCAAGATGAAGCAGATCGAGCACACCAACGACGAGCGTCGTATGCTGAATCGGGTCAGGCATCCGTTCCTGATCACTCTCTGGGGTACCTGGCAAGATTCGCGCAACCTGTACATGGTCATGGACTTTGTAGAAGGTGGTGAACTTTTCAGTCTGCTGCGCAAGTCCCAGGTACGTGGTCGCACAATGCTCCGTGGTATCGGAGTCCCTTCACCGAGCCTGTGCTAATAAGCTTCAGCGGTTCCCCAATCCTGTCGCGAAGTTCTACGCCGCTGAGGTGACCCTTGCCTTGGAGTACCTCCACTCTCAGCAGATCATCTACCGAGATCTCAAGCCCGAGAACTTGCTTCTGGATCGGCACGGACACTTGAAGATCACCGATTTTGGTTTCGCGAAGGAGGTCCCTGACATCACATGGACCCTCTGTGGAACCCCCGATTACCTGGCGCCAGAAGTCGTGTCTTCCAAGGGTTACAACAAATCCGTGGATTGGTAAGGAGCTATCCGCTGGCGGTCCTGCAGCACTGCTAACTTTAGTAAAGGTGGTCATTGGGAATCTTAATCTTCGAGATGCTCTGCGGTTTCACACCTTTCTGGGACAGCGGCTCTCCGGTGAAGATCTATGAGAACATTCTGCGAGGCAGAGTCAAGTACCCGCCTTACCTGCATCCCGATGCCGTCGACTTGCTATCGCAGCTCATCACAGCGGACCTCACCAAGCGTCTGGGTAACCTTCATGGAGGCTCTGAGGATGTGAAGAACCACCCCTGGTTCGCCGAGGTCACCTGGGACCGCCTGGCCCGGAAGGACATTGATGCTCCTTATGTGCCGCCCATTCGGGGCGGGCAAGGTGACGCCAGCCAGTACGACCGGTATCCCGAGGAGACGGAACAATACGGCATGGCTGGAGAAGACCCGTATGTATTCCCTATCCATTGCCTTTCGCATTTAGCCTTGCTAACTTGCAAAAGTCACGGCCATCTGTTCCCCGACTTCTAGAGGTCGCCATGGTTCATGATGAGATGAAATCCCGCCTTTCCATGGATTTGTTCTTGCGGAATCGAGTCGATTGATGGTTCCCGGGGCGTTTAAGAGCGGGTATAATCGATTCTCCCCGGAGTTTCCTCCCGAGGCTACCTAAAATAGCCTTATCTTAAGTTATCATTTATCACTGTTGCTTCGATGAATTTTTCTCTGCGTCGGCTTGTCTTTTTCCATGATCGCTGGCCGAATCAAGCCTTGGCTGCTTCCAGACTTTAGAGCATATAACAATATGGTCTTATCCTGTTCACATATTTCTTGATCTCTCACTTGGGAATTGCGTCTGGCTCAACCCTTTCTCCGTTCTCGTCCCTCGATTCCTGCCTATCTTGATGGTGCATAGTTGCGGCTCGATCTCGACTCGCACGGTTTCTCGAACAAGAGAACAGTATCCTTTGCCTATGACTTGCTTACTTTCTGCTGCTGGTTGTTATCACGAAGGACGTGGATGGAGTTACTAACCGCGGTGGCGGTGCTGAATCTTGCGGGGGCGCCTGTCTGCTGTTCTATCACCCATGACCGCTCTTTGAATCGGTGTCTTGCTGTTCTTTTCTGTCTATGCTGTGCAAATATGGGGATATATTCGGGTTTTCTTGGATTTCGCTTTCCGTGTCGCGTGTGGAGGCTATTGTATAATGTACATACAATTGGGGATTTTCTAATAGCTATAAAAGTCGACCTTGCAGATACGTGGACAGCGCGGCTACCACTCGATAGGTGATGTTTAGAAAAGAGAAGAGAAGAGAAGAGAAGAGCTAGACATTGGAACGGCTGAAGAGACTCTTTTCTAATTCGAGCAATCGCCCGACCCCGTCGTGTCCAAAGAGCAAGTGTAAGCGCCCTCTTGAACGACCACCCGATAGTATACATGGAGAAACGAACCGGCACCATGCTTTGCGTCCTAGGTTGCTGCTTCATGACACGCGTGTCCACAAGCCCAGGTATTATAATTAATTCCCAGACCTGCTCCACGCTGGCACCACTACCACTACTCCCATGCTACAGGAGAGGTGCACATCAACGCCAATCCCAACCATCATTCATCTTCATCTTCTACCCAAATGGAGAGGTTGTCAAGATTTAGGAAATGGACTTCGACTCCGAAAACTATAGAATACAGAGGGAAAACGTTGTTTATATTTTGTTTCTGAAAGGGTCTGCTTCGCCGCTCACAGAGAAACACCGGACAGGTCGGCGCCGCCCAGGCTCTTGGATTCCTTGGAGACGCGGGCGATGTAGGCGCGGCTGGTGGCGTTCCAGAAGCCGATGTACTTCTCCATGCATTGCGACAGGCAGGTGGACTCCTTGGCCGAGAGGGAGGCGCCGGGCGTGGGGACGCAGGCGTCGAAGCAGTGCTCGTTGACCTTCTGTGGGAGTTGTTAGGTTTGCTTTCTTTTATGGATGAAGTTGAGGTAAGAGGGGCAAATGATATGGCTTCGATATGGGTGTCAAGCAGAGTGACGCCGGGGGGGGGGACACATACGCCGATCAAGCTCCGGGCATTGCTCATGGCGGCCTCTTCCTGGACCTGGCGGATGAGCGAGGCCTTGATCTCCTGGCTGGAGGAAGGAGAGGAGGCCTCGGCGGAGGAGGAGGAACCGAAGAGCGCCATTGTGTGAGTTTCTTGAGTTTGTGGAGGGAGTGAGAGAGAGAGGAAGGAGAAATGTGGTTTAATATACAAAGTTAATGAGTGAGGGAAATGGTTGTATCGGAGAACCGCCGCAGCTTCAAGATCTTGCGGCGGCGGCGGCGGCGGAGATCAGATTGTGGCTAGTGTTTGTTCAAAGCTGCGCCACAGCAATGAGCTAAACTTGCTGGACCGGCGATGTGGACACTTGGAGAGTTTCCCGCAGTGTTGTTTAGCTGAGTTATAGATCCCTCTCCTCATCCAACCAACCACCTCTCACACACCACCTGTCATTCTCTCTCTCTCTCCCTCTCTCTCTCTTCTCCCCTCCGACTATCTCCGGTGTTCGTTCTTTTCTTTTCTTCCTCAAATAACTTTCTTGTGAACTCCCCCTTCCCGGAGTCTTTATCTTCTTCCGCAATTGAGGTAAGTTCTGCATTCTGGTTTGTTTATTTGAGGTTCCTCCAAACCTCAAGCTTGCTGGCCATCTGACGTGTGGGGGGACTCCTTTACCCGAACCTTTGCCAGAAGCTGTTATATGTCCTGGTGACCAACAAACAAAGCTATCTTCTCCCGTCGTTGCGACCTTTGCCGGCCTTGCGCGCTGTCGTCTATTGTTCTCTTCGATCTCACGACCCTTGACCACTGTGTGCAGCCCAAGTTCCAATTGGGATTGTGATATCACCATGCTGCTTCCGCGGCTCTCGTCTCTCCTCTGCCTTGCTGGCCTCGCTTCGGTCCCACTGGCCAATGCCTACGACGGCGACGATGTGAAGAGCATCCCGGTGTGTATTCATTCCCAACGACGAATCGTTCTTCGCTTTCCTAGATCGTTGATCAAACTAATGCGATGCGCGGAGGGTGGTATAGCTTCGGACCCATAGTCTCGCACCGGTAGGGTTTCTCTTTCGCACCCACGACAAGATTACCCGTTTTATTGACCGAATGACCAACATAGCCATACTTGGACTCCGACTTCCAAAGCCGCTGGTTCGATTTTGGTGGTGATACGATAATCCGGGCGGACCAGTACGAGAGCTCCTCCGACATTTTCATATTTTTTCGGATCAAGCTGACCACTGCGCGTTTGTTTTGTCGTTTTGTAGATACATCCGTCTTACCTCCGATCGACCTTCACAGCAGGGCTGGATCTTCTCTCGGGTGCCCTTGACCGCGACGAACTGGGAGGTTAGTTTCGATTGTGCTTGCAGCAGGGATTGGAGGGAGGGGAAAGGGTTCATGAGGGGCACAGTGGGCTGATATGTACGTTCCTTGATAGATCGAGGTCGAGTTCAAGATCCACGGCGCCGGCAACCTGCACGGCGATGGGTTCGCCATGTGGCTCACCAAGCAGCGCGCGACGCAGGGCCCCGTCTTCGGCTCGACGGACAACTTCGAGGGGCTGGGCATCTTCTTCGACACCTACAAGAACAACCGCCCCGGGACCACGTTCCCCTACGTCATGGCCATGATGGGCGATGGCCAGACCTCGTACGACCAGGCCCATGATGGCCGCGCCAATGAGTTGGCTGGATGTTCTGTACGTTTTATTTTTTTTTCTTGTTGCCCGGCTTGTGTGGCTTTTCTCTGCAGCAAGAAAGAACCATGTGCTAATTTTATTGTGACGCGCGCACAAAAGGCTCGCGGTCTCCGTGGCGCCTCCATCCCCACCAAGGCCCGCCTGACCTACTTCCAGGATAAGACCTTGACGCTGGAGCTGCAGTACAAGAAGGAGGACACCTGGATCCAGTGCTTCGAGCTGAACGCCGAGGACAAGAACATCGCCATCCCCTCCGTCGCCTACCTGGGCTTCTCCGCCGAGACGGGCGAGCTCAGCGACAACTTCGACATCGTCTCCGTCAAGTCCCAGAACCTGTACAGTGTCGGCGGCGGCAGCCCCGGCGGCAAGAGCGGGCCCTCACGCGCCCGCGGGCAGGATTCGGCTCGGGTCAAGCGCCGCCAGAAGAAGGGCAGCTGGGGCTGGTTCTTGTTCAAGGTGGTGCTGTTCCTGGCCGCCGTCGTGGGTGCGTACGTGGGTTGGACTGCGTATCGGTCCAAGCAGCGCTACTCGAGATTCTGAAGCGGGAGTGGGTAGGTAAAGAGATGAGAAAGTTTTAGTTTCTTGTGAATGCGTATATGAATCGACTGAGCAGGTGAAGATGTCTTAGCCTTGACTTACGGTGTTTGGGTGATCATTGTATTGTATCGGTCATGACCAAAATTGTCTATCATAAGGTCGAGGGTATCATAAATCATCGCTAAAACATCCACACGCCAGGGATGCATATATGCCAACTAGTCTAAGTCCGACTCGAGTCCCGAGATCCATCGTCCATGAGGAGGCTCAGGCAGAGACTCTGCCGGTAGCCCTAAGATCATTCCACAAGTGATCGATAATCTGAAACACCTCCGTCACCGAGCGCAGCACGGCCTCCTCGATCCCAAGCCCTCCATACCGCTGCTGGATCTTATCCGGATGCCAGCGCACGCGCTCCGCCTTCAGCACCGCCAACAACTCCGATGACCCATCCGCCTGGGGGCAATGCCGCATGAACCCCTCCACATTCTCCTTACTCACATCCGTCCGCTTCCCCGATTCCACGGGCCAGAACACGAGATTGCGGAAGCTGCCATTGCCATTGCCATGGCCATGGCCATCGGCCCCTTTCTCCCCTTTCTCCCCTTCGTCCCCCTCGCCCTCCTTCCTCTTTTGAATATCCGCAACAGCCGCATCCAACCTCCCCCAACACCCCAAATACCCCTCCCACCCCTCCCTCCACGCCCGCTGCCGCTTCCGCTCCCTCCCCCGCCGCAGACTCGCCTCGATGGCCTCGTCGAACGCGCGTCTGCTGCTGCTGCTGCTGCTGCTGCTCTCCCCCGCCTGCCGTTGCCGTTGCTGTTCCTGCTGGCGCGTCCGCTGCCGCGCCCGCTCCGCCCGCAACCGCGCCTGCTCCTCGAGCATCCCCTCCCGCGTCCGCTCCCACATCTTGCTCCGCACGTAGGCCGCGTACTCCTCCTCGTCCATCTGCTCGAGTTCCCCCGCGGGGCCCGTGGGGATGCGCGGGATGGCGTAGGTGTGGATCGGTTGGCCGTAGACGGATTCCCAGTAGGTGGCGCCTTCGTCGTCGCCGAGGGCGTCGAAGAGGGATTCCCGGAAGGCGGTGTCGGGGTCGAGGGCTGGTGTTGGTGTTGGTGTTGGTGCTGGGTCGGGGGTTTGTTGGGGGTGGTCGGGCTGGTGAGGGTCAGGGTCAGGGTGCCGGGTGCGGTGGGCGCGGCGGGCGCGGTGCGCGGTGTGGCGGGTTGCTTTGTCGTGGGCGGATTTGGGGTTGGACTTGGATTTGAGTCTTGGGCGGGATGGCGATTTGAAGCGGAATCTTTTGCGGCGGGGTTGGGGGGTTTGGGTTTGGGTTTGGGTTGGCGCGTCGTGGTCGGTGGTGGAGGGGTTGGGTTGGGGGTTGGTGGGTGAGGGTGCGGTTGGGGTTGCCGCTATTGGTGAGGGCATTTTGAGGTGCGGTTGGAGGTGTGGGAGGTTGTAGATAGTGGTCAGAGGTTGTCGGTTTGTGGGCGAAAGGATGGCGTAGTGGGATGATGGAGATCTTTCGGTTCACGGCATTGTTGGAGTTGGGAGGTTTGCTGGGAGCCAGGAAGGTGGGGATTGATGTGGTAACGGTGCGTGACTCGCTTTGGGTTTGATGCAGCTCGTGGCGCTTCAAGGTGTATGAGAGAGTGACGGTGTCGAGGTTATCAAGGTGGTCGGTGGGTGTCAAAGATGTAAATGTTGAAGGAACCCAGCAGTGCCAGGAAACTACTCTATACTCTTGGCGGTGGCCTGGGGCCGGGGGGTGACGACAGATTACCCGATACGGGATAGTGTGCACTGCCGGAAGTATAAGCTAACTTACTACGATAACATTATCATATCCTAGAAGTTGTCTTGAACTTCGAATCAAATCTTGGACGCTTGCTTGCTTGGCTCTTAGTCTCTGGTCTTTCTCTAGACTTGGGATTGTCGACATCTACCAGGCCG
This sequence comes from Aspergillus japonicus CBS 114.51, assembly GCF_003184785.1. Taxonomy (NCBI): domain Eukaryota; kingdom Fungi; phylum Ascomycota; class Eurotiomycetes; order Eurotiales; family Aspergillaceae; genus Aspergillus; species Aspergillus japonicus. The sequence goes on from NW_020291681.1 coordinate 165,826, forward strand.
TGGTTACTAGTTTGGTCATCTTTGTATGGCTAAAGTTACCATGACCATTACTCTTCAATACTGACTGACACTTTGATTGACTGTTCAGTGAATAAGCATGATTTATCATGCTTGACTTTGTCAATAACCAGGAGGATACCCCCTGATAAAGGTCTGGGAACAACCTGAAGTATGGTTTCGCCCCCCCTAGAAGGAATCAAGAACTGATTTGGTTCTATCAACACACAGATGTATCCCAGTCTCGCCCCTCCGACCCTTCAAGTTTCTTGTTTCTCAATCTCCTAGCGACGAAGGAACCTCCCGGTGGACTCATTCTTTGCAGAGCTGTAGCGATACTCAACCCCCCTCCACCACGAGTAACGCTGCCCTTGTCGCTGTCCTTGGTATCTTTTCTTCGGTGACGCCCTGCCCATGGGTCTCGCTTCGGGCGAGATGAGAGGCGCCATACCCTTGGCCTTCGCAGATAGACTGATTGCGGACTCTCCAAGAGAACGCTTAATTCCCAGGGGCAGAAACTGCTTGTGCAGAGCGTGATTGCTCGATCCCAGTGTGTAAGAGCAATCCCCGTGTAACAGTTCGCATCATAAGCCATACCGAATCAAGCAACTGACTGTCAAGCGTCATTCTTGGTATATGCGTGTTTCGTCAGACCACGGCCCTTTCTTGGCCCTGTAGATTCCAAAGCGGCGTTTCAGATCAATGTAGCTACTGAGTGGCTAGGACTAACTAAGAATTTGAAGGTATGTCCTTAGTCTGGCGCTCACTATCTCCCCCGCAGAAGGGGACCAGTAGTCGACACATGACGCCAAAGCAAAGTCGCTAGCAGAGCGTTGATCACTCGTGCTGATCTTGTTCGACTACGCAGTATACTGCTGAGCTCGGCTCGGAAGAACTATGCAGGAAGTTTGGAATTTCGAAAGCTAGCAAGGTAGTCAGTCAGTCAGTTAATTAAGTCGTACTCAGCGTGATCGCCGTGAAAACGGATAATTAGTCCCACTCGACAACACCTGATCTATACCTATATAGAAGCGCTAGATAGGGCACTTTCTCCGTACTTATCAACCAAAATGGAAAAGGGAAGTAAATACATCATCTGGCTGGATTGATTATAGGCCTTATGAACAGTAAGAATAAACCTTACTACTAGATTTGTTTTAGAAACATAATACTACTTTGATTATAGTGCCATAATCCTAAGTATGATACTGGGTTGGTTCCCCAAATTTAAAGTCAAGGCGGTTGGTGAGTCTCAAGACTCCTCACAGACGGCCGCATGCCCTTCAAGGCCGCCTTTGACGTTGGCGAGGAACTCTTCAGCGCTAGCGCATGACGAACCTTCTGATTTGATGAGTAAATAATAAGGATGGCTAGGGAATATGATCATGATTATTACGTCTTTACCTAGGTACTGCGTATGCCGGAAACCAAACAAAAGAAAATGGTATAATCAATGGCCAGGACTATATCCGGCCGGCCCCCTTCATTACATGCCACAATATCTAACTAGAAAGAAAGCTCGACTAACTTTCTGTTATTCGCAAGAATACAAAAAACGCATCCGTTAGGGGACGGTGGCTAGCATCCCACCAGACAATTACTCCTCCTTCTCAAAGCTAACTACCACCGTACTGCATTGACACCGCCATGCGCTCCAACATCTCCTCCCTCCATCCCCAGCCCAGCGCAAAGGTAGCACCCGGCCCCAGCACAAAAGTCGACGCGGCGCACGCCCCGACGGCCTTCCACCAGGAGAAGTCCGTTGCCTCGGACCGCGCCTGCTGTCGCTGCTGCAACTCCCGGAACCGCAACGCCAGCCACACGAACCCGCTTGCCATGGAGATGACCTGGTCATACTGCAGGAATCGCGCAATCCCCTGCGGGAACGAGGTCACGGGGGCGAGGTGCTCCGTCAGACCCGGGAGGAAGAGACTGGCCACGGAGGCGCCCCGAGGCTTGGTGAGGCGCGTGTAGATGAAGGTGAGGCCGGAGACGAGGGCGAGGGTGCGGTAGAAGAACCGCACGGTGCGGATGTTTCTCCTGCGCGTCTTGCGACGAGCGTCCGGGTCGGCCGGCGGCGGGGCGGGGAAGAGGCGCTTCGCGAGGCGGGCGATCGGGAGCTGGAGGAGGGGCACCGTCACGGGGAACAATTGCCAGATGGCATTGTACCAGCGTCGGGTTTCGACGGTGCCGGGGATAAAGTTGGCGTAGGTGGTGAGGTGGTAGCTACCCAGGAGGGAGATCAGCAAGGACCCCGTCGTGGAGGGGTCGATAATGCGGTTGTGGCCGGGGAGGATGCGGCCGAGGGGTGCGGTGATGTATTCGGCTGCGTAGTAGAGAGGGGCTATCAGGCCGATTCCGCGGAGTTGGAAGGCGACGCCGGCTGTTATGGGTCTATGGCGATGCCAGGTTAGGTGCTGCTGGGTGCCGAAGAATTGGGTGGGCAGAATGCTTACAGTAACACTCTGTACCACGACTCGGCTCCGCGGAGGCTCTCCAGGAGCCAGATGCCATACACTGGGCCCAGGTCGGTCATGAACGACAGCATCTGAAGCCGAGAGTATGGGTCGGTCCCGCTGATCGAGGGCAAAAAGCAGAGAATCATGGGCCGGAGGAGGTTGTCCAGAAATGAGACGTGGTAGACCGGCTTGGTCAGGCTAATGACTTCACCATTGCTGGCGGTCCAGGTTCCTTGGCTGATTTGCGTAATGAGGTATGGCATGAGCTTCTGGATTACAGCCCCCATGGTCGCGCTCGCAGCAGCGTAACAGCCTACCAAAGGAGCAGTCCAGAGGGCTCGCTTCCAGGCCTTGTCCGCGGGTGTGTAAGGGTAGCTGTCAGTATACGGCATGGTGCATTGCAATGACCGTGCCGGGACTGGCTCGCAGTCGAGCTTGACGGCTCTGGACATATTCTTGGAGTTGATATCCATCAGGTAGCGGCCAAGGCGTGGAAGTACCCAGAGCGCAATGAATCTATATTTCGGGGACGCCAAAGCCTCAATCCGAGTCAAATCACCAGCTGCGGAATATATGGGGGGGAGACGAGCAAGTCGCACTTCCTCCCAGGCCTTCAAACAGCGGTCAATCTCACTGACAGGGATTCTCTCCTCGGACGAGTTTTGGACCAAAGCGGCTAGGCTATTAGCTAGAGACGCGGCACTCTCAATGGCACTCATCCCGCCCTGGCCCAGGTTGGGGGTCATCTGCGTAACCAGGAAATCAGCGACACTACCACGTTATAGCTCGCAGCTCAACATACCTTGTGGATCGAGTCACCAATACAGACAAAGCGATCCATGCACCAGTGCTTAAAAAGGGCTTCTTCCAGAGGAACCATTGTTCGCGTTATCGTTCTCTGAACCACCTCTGCGAATGGCACGGTATCGGTGACCGGTCTGTTCAGGTAGGCTGCTATGTGCTTTTCGAGATCGTCCTGGCTATACCGAGGGGTCTCGTTGCCCGTATAGATCTGATCCATCTTGGTGAAGAAGAACCAGTAGACGCGCCCACCCTTGCTTGAAATCACCAGGAATGACCAATCCTTGCCATACGTCCGATGAAGCAGCCCGGGTTCCAGTCCCGGGGTTGGCTGCGAAATGCCAAACACACAATTATATTCCGACTTCATCCCTGTTGCCCCACGAGGGGACGGAGTCAGTACCGGCCAAAAGTCCCCGAAGAGAGGTCGCATACTTGTTCTTTCCTCCGCGATCTCGTTGATGAGCCCGCGAGCTTCCATGTAATCCCACATCTGATACCGGATAGTACTCTTAACGCCATCCGCACCCACAACCAAGTCTCCCTCAAAACTCGTGTCATCTTCACAGTGTACCACCACCTTCTCGGGCAGGTGGTCCACTTTCGTCACTCTCTTGTTCAGAAATACCCGATCTTGCGCAGATCCGAGATGCTTGTAGAGGACTGCGAGGACAGCCTGGCGATCGAGGAATGCTACTGGGTACCCATGTCTGATTTCCCGTCAGTGGGGGGTGGTCACATATCACATCTCACGCAGTCCCAGCAGAGATGTTAGATAGGGGTCGCGAATGACCTACCTCTCTAAGATGAGGCGCAGGTCGACCGACTCGTTGATGAGCTTGCCGCTATCGGACCAGATGAGCTCTCGGTGGAGCGGCTCCACGAGGTCATAAATATCGTCGAAGACACCAATCTGGTCGAATATGCGACTGCCATTAGGGCTAAGGCCAATGGAGGCACCTACTTGAGGCGCAATGTCACCGTGAGACTCCAGGACAACAAAGTCAATGTTATTTCGGAGAAGGGAGTGGGCAAGTGTGAGGCCAGCGATGGAGCCACCCACGATGACCACGCGGAACTTGGATTGCGATGTCTTCTCCATGGTGAAGGTGAATAGGTAGCCCACCTACTGTGTGTAAGAAGTAACGGCTGATTTTATGCAGGTTGCGAGAGGGCGGGAAATGACAATGTATAAATACTACCACCAATACTACAGTTATGGTTCAAAGGTTCCACCCCAAGCACCGGCGGATTCATCTTCTGCGACGATCGCAAGGGGACAGATGAAGCTCTGTCGAGGAAAAAGTGGACTTCACAGTAACTACTCTACTAAGTAGATTCGAGATAAGTCAAGGACGGGCCAGTCGAGTCGAGCCAATGAGTGTTGAGGTCTAGTCTGCACGCTAAGGGGAGTGGTAGAAGCTGCGTGTCCACCGCAGCAAATCGCAACCTCCATCGCACACCTAAACCCCATTTCGCTGTCATGGCGTGATTACCGCAGCCATTCAAGGAGCATAACGTTTCCCCCACGTTACCCGGCTACAATATCGTAACCTTGATACGCCTAAGAATACTCGAGCTCTCTTGCACCCGACCATGTGAATTGGCCGGCCTTACCGATGAAATGCAAATATGCTGTAAGTTGGCGGTGATTTCCGCATGTCGTCAGCCAGATCCAGCCATTAGGGGCCATTGATATGACAGCCTCGGGCAACATCCCGCAAACAGACAAGGGCATGTGCGCATCTTCAGTTCAATGTTCTCGTTGCTGACGGTGTGGCAAAACTCTATCCGCGAGAATTCACGCTCAGATGATCGGCTGGGTACACAATGGCATCCCAACCGTTGGGTAGACCGCGCCGCCGGTAGATACAACACTATAATAGTTTATGCATGTCGACCGTTGTCCGAGGGGCAGGGGAGCGGGAACAAATGGACGAAGCATAGCCCATCAGCCGCGCAGCACTAAATGTAAAAGTATCCCTGAACCCCGCCCGAGCGACGTGCGGCTGTGGCTGCTGAGGGTGAAATGTGACTGGGTGGTTCGGGTGCTAGAGCCCACATGGTTTATCCGTACTTGGCATCCAGGTCGAGGCTGAGATGGACAGTTGCTCATTGTGAGTGGACCTTATTGTCATTGTACGAGTCGTCTGTTCGTCTAGAAGTGGGGGTTCGATGTTGGCGAGCGCGACTATCACCATGCCAAGTCAGTGGCGGGGAATGGTCCAGGTAAATGGATCGCTGCCAACGAAAGCGATACAACGGTGAGCGAGTCGTTCATGTTGCTGCTTTTCCAGAGTATCAGGTTCCATGGATAAGGGTGAGTAGTGAGTACTGATGTGACTGCTAGCCTGGAATTTTGACTTGACGTCAAGATGCCTTGCTGCAGGTATCAATCGGCCGGATGGTGTAGTTGGTTATCACGTATCGTTAACACCGATAAGGTCCTGGGATCGAGCCCCAGTCTGGTCATCTCTTTTTGCACATGCAGGCTGGCCACTGTTTCTGATATTCTTTGCTTTTTACCCTCGAGATCTACATGCAGCAACATAGCCCAAAGGACTGAACTGCTTCAAGCGGCACCTGAAAACCATAGATTCCGATATGAGGGCATTGAACATTGATTGTGCGAGAGCGAGTGGCCCCCGTAGAACCAGTACGGCACGAACATGGCCATCGTATTGTTGTTATCACTTAATTGTATGTCATACGGCCCTGAGCTTCAGTGCTTCTCTTGTGTGGGTGTTCACCGATAACCTTGTTCTCCGATGCCCTCCGATGTTGTATGTGTGGTTGGATTCTTTCATGCACTAAAAAAGGACAACGGAATATCTCTAACGCGGCGAGCCCATATGTGCAAAAAGAGATGACCAGACTGGGGCTCGATCCCAGGACCTTATCGGTGTTAACGATACGTGATAACCAACTACACCATCCGGCCTCCTTGTTGAAGCTTCTCTTCAATATGCTTACAGATGCAAACACAGCCAACAAACCACTTTTCGGCTCCAAGGCAGCCACAGTCTTAACACTAGTGTTGTGATATAATTAGCAAGTTCATCAATATTCTTTCCATACCATGACCCTCAAACTCTTCACCCCTTCTCTGGCCTCACACATATTGCCGGACTGCGAGTATAGAGAACCAAAAAAAAACATACTGCGTCACAGGTGCCTCGACAACCCGGACCCATGGATGGGAACTGTATATATCTTCGGCCCAGCATCCGAATCTGCTGCACGAGCTCCATCGTCCCAGCGAAACACGGGCACTTACATCACATATAATGATTGGACGATGACGGGACACCGACATCAACCACTGTGAGGTGCACAGACCTGACCCAAACACCAAGACAACACCGAAAATCAAAACGCCAACACATCGGTGCCTGCCCAAGACCCGATCCCCACAACAACAGGCGCCGGTATATCTTGCCGTGTCTCTCGCCGCGCCATCAGACCCCACAAGCTCCACGCAACAGGAACCGTCTGCCTCAAACGATACCCAGGAGTGCTGCGTTGCGCACCAAGAGCGGCACGGCCAGGACCGACATCCATCCCAATATCTCAAGACATACTTAGTATACCAGACAAACATATGCAAGATGGCACCCCAACAGAGGGGCAGAACCACCCCAGTCGTCCAAGCAATGTAGACCCACCCAGGGAGGACACTGGAGTCCTATTTCAGCATAGAACAGTAGACGGATAAGGGATATAGAGACAGATCGGACTTGAGTAGGGACAAATCTGGTAGATAGAAGCCGAAGGCATATACTTAGTAGAAAAAGCCAAAGTAGACTGTATAGAAGACGCTTCTCTTGTTCATTGTGTACCAATCGCTGTATAAACCAGCTAATATGTAACACAAACTCTCGACCTTTTGATAACTACCTCCGATGTGATGTAACGGCTAGCATACCTGTCTTTCACACAGGATATCGGGGTTCGATTCCCCGCATCGGAGTCGCAAGATCCGTTCATTTTTTTTTTGGATTCTCATTTTGACATATCTGCAACAAGTTAACAATATCACACCATGAGCCCGTCGAGACAAATCGCACACGGTTCTTCCAGGTAGGTACGCGAAGGTACTCCCGGTCGGACCTTCCCAATTGGTACCACAGACAGCGTCCCCAAACAACCTTGAACGGAGAGCAGGTGCGCAACTGCGGGCTCCCCGGCCTCTTTCATCTCTTCCTTCCTCCCTCCGTCATCCCTCCCATCCTAGCGGATACTGAATGTTACAACGCTACCCCACGTACCGCATCTAATGACAGTTTTAGGTGGATTAATAAACTACATACAGTACATGAAAACAGATGCACAGTCGTGATATTGACATAATCAGAGAGGTAAGGAAAAATACAAGAATCGTCAATATGACGCCGGATATAGCGCCACCAGGAACAAGCACAGTGAAGTAGGATGGTGGGCCAGATATAGCGGAGGTCCGGCACGAGGCAAGGAGAGTCAGTATGTAAATGAAAGGAAGGGTATTTGATGAGTCGTCAAAATGTCGAACAAAGCAGTAGGTATCATGTGGTAAATCCCGGGAAACGCGCGCAGTCTTCAACTATCCAAGGTATTAGGAAACTCTGCCGGCAAAAATGTCGCACAAACTCGCTAATCTGTAATAGAACATCGCCCCACGAACAAGCGTCGGGGTGACGATATGAGAATCGAACATGGCATATTTTGGTCGTTTGGGTCTTTTCTGTCTCTCTCCAGAACTCGTAGAATGTAGCCTGCGATTTGCTCAATCGATCATCATTCGAGTAGGCACCTGGCCAGAAGAGATATTGGAGGACAGCTCAGTCGTCTTGCCCTCTTTGTTCTGCGTCTTCTTCTTGTGTACATGTTGCTTCAGGCCCTTGTGGAAGTTGTGCATACACACACAGGCGTTGATAATGGTGATGACGATGAGCACGAGGGTGATGACGGCGAAGAATGTCAAAGAGCGCCGAGCAGTCAGGTATAGGTCATAGGTACCAGGCTGGTACATCCGGACTAGCTTGAACAAGAAATAGGCCATGGCTGCGAAGTAAAGGAGCTAGCGAGACGGTCAGTGGATGATCTGCGGGACTTAATCAAGTGCCACCAAAACATACAATGACGACAATCATGCCAATCGAACTTTCGCGCCGCACGAAGAAGGCCGCGCAGATCAGAATGATGATCGTCACGGGAATGGCAGCCAGCGTAAGGGCGAATTCGATGTCGGTTCTATTCGTGACGATAACGACGAATTGAACGGTGAAACCAAGGAAGAAGAAGAAGTCGAACTTCAGAAGCGAAATGTAGATCTGACATGGTTGTAAGCATGGGCGCCGCGTGTATGCCTTGTCCGGATACATACCTGGTAAGTCAGATACCGGCGCTTCATTCGCAGATCGGCGCTGATATGTTTGTAGATCGACCACGCGAACTCGTCGTATAGTTTCCAGGCAACAATTACCATCAAGATTGAACCCATAGCCACAACGCAGGGGATGATGATAAGGAATGGCTCCGTTTCTCCCCAAACATTTTCCGCAATAGCACCATTGTCCCATAAGATTTGTACAGCATCGCGGATTTGTTGCACCTGCACGGCCCCGTAAATCAACAAGCCGATATTGCACATGCACAGTCCGATAACCTGAATAGTGTTCTTAAGACGTAGCGCATCGTAAACGAGAATCAGCTCATAGATGAACCCGAAGCTATAGAGGGCTAGGAAGGTTGGAATAGGTTTTGAGGCAGTCGTGGTGGCGGCCGATGGGAGCAATTGAACCTGGAAATTGACGAAAATATAACTTTTGCGAAAGGATTAGCCTCGGACCGGACGAATTCAGCATAAAGACTATTTGCACATACCACTCCAGGGCGAGGGTAATGATCGTTTGGACAAGGGTGACAATGCAGAAGGACCACGTCCACAGAGAATTGGGGCGGTACATCCTGTGTCGCTTTGGGGGATCCGGAGGAACGTTTGTGTATCCTTCCCGTCCACGAAAACCACGCCGAAAGGACGGATCAAAAGAGCCCCCCAGGAGGGAGGCCCGCGATGTATTGGAATAAATTTTGACGAAGTGCTCCGTGACGGAGCTGGTGTCCGTCGGAGGATCGGGATCGGGATACAATATGCTGGTTTCACCACCAAACGGCGGCGAGTTTCGTATCGGTAGGAGATCGGAAAGTCGGAGGTCGAGTTGACGATGAGTTCAGTGTTGTTCTGGCTGACCTGATCCCCAAACTCTGAGATATGTCGCCGTGCCCGAAAAGACTCTTGGTGGTTCAGGAGGTGAATTCTCGATAACGACCGAAAGGGTGACGATAGGATACCAGGCGCATAAGCCACACCAAATCTCCCGAAAATCAGCCTAGACCGGATGGAGGGTTGTCCAAAAGGCTGGGCGGCGAGCGACAAGGAAAATGTCGAGATCTCTAGGGGCGATGTGTTTAGTTACTAGGCCGGGTGAGAAAAGTCGCGACGGAGATTTGGCGGGGAGGCTCAGTCCGGTGGTCGATGGCTCGGGACTGGTGGAGGACCAGGCTGGCTGGGTGTAAGGCTGAGCACATGCAGGGTCACGAGTCAGTTCGGTGTGTCGGTTTCAGCCGGGAATGAGGGGGTTGTGAGTGGGTGGGAGACAGAAAACGAGAGACTAGTTGTGAAAGAAAGACTGATAGGTTGAGAAACGAGTGTTGGTGAAGAGGAAGAGGAGGAGGAAGTTGCTGAGAGTTGAAGATGAGGGACAGGTGGAGGACAACAGAAAACGGGGGGGGACGATGGGGGGAAGAAAGGGAAGTCTGAGCCGCAGTGAGGAGGAAACAACGAGGCGAAAGAAGGAAGAGGAGGAAAATGTATTATTACGAGTACGAAGATACTTACTTTTTTACCTCTGCCGGTCGGGCGGGCAAAGAAAAGAAGCAGCCAAGCGGAAGAAGTCCAGCTGAAGTTCCAGACGCAACGGAAGGGTCAAGTGTCCGATTCAAAGGGGAAACTGCAGGGTCGATCCCCAAAGAATAGAACAGAGGGGGGAGAGAGAAAGGTAGAAAGGAAGAAAGAAACACAGACAGACGGACAGACAAGCAGACAAGCAGAATGAACAGACAGACAGACAGACAGAAAAAGGAATGCAACTGGATGGGAGTTTCTTTTCCACTTCTCTTCCCCACCGGACGGACACCACCGACAACAAATGCGACTAAGAAAAATAAATAGCCTTAACCGGCGACAGTTAACGGTATGAAGTTAAGTTGACTGGAGTTGTGTTGTAACTTGTTGGATTGTCCACTGAGGAGTATTCCACCTCAGTTCTAAATTTGTGGTGCTTAATCTCGCTGTTGACTCGCGCACGGGAACTTTTTAATTAGAATCTTATGCCGTCTTAATGTCTTATGTCGCTCTAACACCTCTCAGGAGTTCTTGGTATTCGAGTCACGGCAGGTCCAGTCTTGGCTAATTATCCTCGGGATAATTTACATTTACACAGGAGTCCGTACGGTATTACGGAGTACTTCATACTATGGAGAATGAGATGGCGGTGGTGGCTAGTAATCTTAGGATTCGTACGTAGAAATAACCCGTGCCTGAGACTAACTCAAGGGAGAAATAAACTAGCCTCGAGTACTCCTGAATTGTCGCGTTGCAGTGGGGCGGGTCGGACCCATGCGATGGGCTGGCTGGCTGTCTGCCTGCTGCGAACCTTTGAAACCAAAATTTCGCCCGGGGGATGGACGGGGGCCAGATTCCATGGTTCAATTTATGCATCTTTCTCCTCTCCCCCCCCCGGTTTCTGCCTGACTTGGACCGGCAAGAATGTGCCGGACGTCAATGGGAAAGAACCGCTGCCACTTCAGCTGTCAATTGAATCGAGCCATTGATGTTAGAGAATTCTCAAGGGGAATGATTAGCTATCACAAGGCCCATCACTGGAAACCACAATGTAGCGCAGTGGTTCCTATCGAAAGATAAGATGGAGATCGCGAGTCGCCTAAGGCAGAAAGGAGCCAACAACCCCCATTGTTAATCCGATGACCGGGGGAGGGCTACGTACTCTTCTACCTAGCCTGCCATCTCCTCTTCAATTTGCCAATCTGCTAGTCACTTAGTACCTTGCCTTGCCTTTGTACTTGTTGTTATGCAGGGTATTATCCCACCACTGGGATGTGAGGGGGTAGCTAGCGGTTCAGTCTTATGCTGCTACGTACTGCAACCGTTCAAGAAGAGAGAGGATTGGAGTGCAGGGAAACAAGCCACAACCCACAGCTACTGTGGCCATGCGGTGACCCTGGTGTGGCATGGTGTGGCTATTTTAGTGCCTCCCTGCCGTTCCCTCAGGTGGCTGTCTGTCCACTCGGAGGAAGACTCGGTTCTTTGTGAAACAGCGGTCTTAACAGATAAATTCCCAGCAGTTCTCTTCTGACAGGCTAGATGGGGACGGGGTCTACGTAGCACTCCGTATGCTGCGTAGGATCCATCGCCATGGTGACATCTGATTCATATTTACCCTGACTCGAGCACTATTCCATAAAGGAACCGGCGGATGGTTGACAGGGTCGCTAGCCTCTACACTCGAGCTTCGACATGGTTCTCAGTTCTCTATCCCGCACAATCCAGATCCCAGACTAAATTAGTGACAATTCCAGCGGGTCGTTGATTAGACAGTGAGCCCAGTGCTTGCATCTACTAGACACTTGGGTGCAGACACTGCAGTAAAACCAAAGGAACTTGCTCGTAGACTTGTGCGTTCAGGGGAAAGGCGATTCTGGGATTGGTGTCAGTGGCATAGTCCAAGCAGCTATACTTCTGACAGTTAAGGCACATATCCATGATGAGATCTCAAGAAAGCGACATGACACGAATAGAGGATGCAAGATAGCGAGTTAGGTATAACTAACGAGTGAGTGTCCGAGAGATGATAACTGAGGTACGGAGTAGTATTCATGAGACCCAAGGTGTTCCAGTGAGGGCTTTTCAGACCGCCTACCTTGGTAGGGCTCATTTGCCGAGAAAACATCAGCTCCCCGTGATGCCATTGGAGGAGACGAGGGCGGTAGGCGGGAGCACGGACCATATCACCAAGCCCCAGGCCAGGAATTTCGGCTCCCACTGTAGAATCGAGGGCAAAACCTCAGCAAAAAGAAATCAATCTTGCGACTCCGATGCGGGGAATCGAACCCCGATATCCTGTGTGAAAGACAGGTATGCTAGCCGTTACATCACATCGGAGGTAGTTATTGAAAGTCGAGAACTTTTGTTATACAATCTCGTGCTTTTGAATGTAGGTGAACTGCTTGGCCGCTTTCTCGCAATCGATTGCGGCTCGGCAGAATTGTATGTGACGGTAACCCGCCAAATGGAAACGTGAGCGTGGCCTCTTTCTGGCAACCCGCACCTTCACCTCCCCCGACCTTCTACCATCCACCTCGTCCTTCTTCTCCCTAGCCGACTCACTTCCTTGTTCCATCGGCCAATTGACCCATCTATCTCTTCATTCATCAACTTTAATACTGTACTTGTTTTCTTTGCTCTTGAGCCCTTTTTTGATTCCACTTTCATAATGGTCAGTGCCCTCATCCTGTTGGTTGTTCCTGTCGGTTGTCTGAGCGCGCACCTCGAATGTCCTTTGCGCAAGCTGGATGACCCCCCCCCCAAGCCGACCGCCGCCATTCACTTCAGCATTGAATTGGAACTGACCACAGTGCTATAGGCTTCTCCTCGTGCTGCTTCTCCCCTGACCTCCGGGGCCGAGTCCGGCCCTGACTCCAAGTCTGCCGGCGCTGGCTCCGGTGCCTCTGCCGTCTCATCCGTCAACCGTCCTTCCTCCCCTACTCCTCCTGGTGGTCCCCGGGCTGCTTTGCGTCGCCGCGCGGCCGCTGACCACAAGGAGTCCCTCCGCAATGCGCGGCCCAGCTCGACCCGCGCTGCCGGTGCCGGCGGTTCTTCTGGCACAATGCTGAAGCTCTACACCGACGAGAGCCCCGGCTTGAGGGTCGACCCCGTTGTCGTCCTGGTTCTCAGTCTGGGATTCATCTTCTCTGTCGTTGGTCTGCACGGTACGTCTCACCCAACTCTCAAGCATCAACTTGAAGAGTCCCACTGATAGCTTTCTGCCTTCTAGTCATCGCCAAGATCACCCGCAAGTTCTCCTCGTAAATCAGCGCCCAAACGCCATCGGTCCACCGCTAGACACTCTTCAGCCTGGATTTCCTGATACGCAGCACGCTATTCATCAGTGAATTACATTCAGCCCTGCGGCGTGGCTGGCTTGGGCCGACCTCCGACCGAGAGAATCAGATCGTCGCATCATTTACCACCTTCGAAATCATATACCCCCTGGTGTCCCCCCTTTACCCGTTATTTTCTGCGTGCGCCGGTGATGGAGACATCTTTTCGCAACACACACGCCTTTTGACCCAGCGCGCTTTTGTATTTTGCCCAGGCTCATACCTATCTGCCGCATAGGATGGAAATGGACATGCTCGAACAAGCAGAGGCGAATCTCTTAAGGGAGAAAGAGAAAGAGAGAATTGGAATGAACTGCATATGTGTAATTTTAGTGCTTATCAATGAAAACGAGTTCCGACCAAATGGCTACTGTCCCCAGCGGCGTTTTCAGCCAAAGGACCGATTCCATCGACTCCGAACGGGGAAAGAGTGGGCAAACTACCAGAAGCAGACTTTAGACCTTGCTTACAAAGGGCAGATTAGGGAAGCTTCCGGGATTCGAGGACAGTGAAGCTGTGGGGATAGATCTGGTTGGCGAAGCAAAGGACAAAACAGGAGAAGAAGTAAGGCGAGAGAGGTTGAGAGCCATGCTGTATAGGCTAGCGAAGGTTATGATGCTTCGCGAATGTGAGGAGCCGAGTGACTAATCGGTCCACATACACCAGTGCCTTCCAGAGGCAGCTCTACAGGAATTTGATATGCCCCGGAGGATATAGTATACTGGTAGCACATGCAGTACTTGACTTCTACCTTCTGATATTCATGGTGCCATACCTTAAAGGCTATCTCAAGTTTCCGATACTTCGTATTATCAGAAGTGTGAGAAGTTGTTGGTATAACAGGCTTATATCAAGCTCATAGATTATTGGCCAGTCCAGTGTCCCTGCAAGCAGAGGAAGCGTTGTTCTGTTCTAGGCGACTCACGGCTTCGCATATGAGCTGCTGCATACACATTTTGGGCTGGAGCTCTTCCAGTCCCCGCGTCTTGAACCCTCAATCGCTGTCTGCCCCTGCCATAGCAGTCTCTCTGAGAGAGGGAGGAGAGGCGAAAATGTTCATAGCGAGAAAGCACGACGGAGGCAAACGTACAGAAAGATTGGTTCATAGTATTATAACATCTTTTGAAAGTAATCAAGGTCTAGATGACCGGTCCCCGTCCCACCCCAGCGCAAAGCTAAGAATCCGAACCGACCGACGCCCTCACCTCCGCCGCCCTCCTCACCACCTCCTCGACATCTGCCACTCGCGGCCCCGGCAAGGAGGAGACATACCCCTGGTAGGTCTCCTGGAAGGGCTCACTGATGCCGTAGCGGTCGAAGTCGGCATCATCGTAGTCATCAGCCCCGCCGCCACGGATGGGCACCAGCTTGACATGGGCGTAGTCGATCTCGAACCCCTCGAAGATCATCCCGCAGCGCTCGATGCCAAACGCCCGGATCAGCAGCCTCGCCACCGTGTGCGCCGCCTCCACCAGCGCGGCATACTCCGCCGGCGCCAGCGAGAAGATGTCGCTCGGCAGGTGCGCGCGCGGCACCACCACCGTGAACCCCGGGGTGTTGGGGTACGGCGTCAGGAAGGCAACGTGGCGCGCGTCCTCCCAGACGCGCCACTGCGGCGAGAGCTCCCCGCGCACGAGGCGCGCGAAGAGGTTGGCGTCGCCCGGGTCCGGGCCGTGGAAGGTGTGGTCGGCGTGGTAGGTCGTCGGGGACTGGGAGGCGGCGAAGAGGATGGAGCTGCGGATGGTGTTGAGCTGCGGCGTCGGCAGCTGCGGCGCGTCTCTCGACGTGATGTACCCCGGGTACTGCGGGTGGTATTCCTGGGTGGGGTGCATGACTGGGCTCCATTGCGGGGTGAGGCCGTGGAGCGGCAGGAGGGAGAGGGTCGTCCCCCCCGTCGTGATCAGCGCGCAGCGGTGGACATTGTGTGTCTTGCGGAGGTGGGAGGCGATCGTGCGGAGCGTTTGGAGGGTTTCAACGAAACTTGGTAGGGGGAGGTTGAACAGGTTGGTTTGGTTCGTGGTGAGGGTTGCGACGGCGTGGCCTGGGGTGGTGGGGCGGAGGGTGAGGTCGACGGTTAGGTGTGCGTCTTGGTAGATTGTCAGGTTGGGGGTGTGATCGTCGGCCATGTTGGTGATGGTGATTTGGATCGCGGTGGTGTTCATGTTGGGTGGCTTGTCCAGGGGGGCCTTGGGATGGTGTATATCTGGCTGGTTGGTAGCTTTGGGGTTAGTGCTGATCGCGTGTCATGCCACCTTTTCCTCGATTGCGCCGTCTTCATTTTTACCCCTGATCGGTTCGGGTTCTCCTACGGAGTACGAACGAGCTTATGTTGATAACATGAGGTGGGTTTGATATACCAACAACCATCTTTAGTTGTGATAAACATGAGTGTAGGGCTAGTCAAACTAGCTGGTCGAATGGGGTGCTGTCGATCCACAGGTGAGTGATTCCTTTCAAAGTGTCACCAGAAAGCGGTCATTAACAATCTCAACCTAACAATGACCACTATCATCCATGGATATTGTCATGTTTTATGATCCTGGCAATAATTATCAGATGCCTCCTAGAGTACATCAGCGTGGCCAATCAGCGGCCTGCAGCTGCAAGGCGACAGCCCCGAGACTCCGATCAAGATCAAGGGACAGGGTCACCGACCCGTAACACTAAGATCTCCCGCACCAGAGAGCCCGGACTCACCAATTCGAGAATGCTTCCTTTGCCGAGATGGCGACGGGAACGATGGCTTGGATTGATAGCCAGTGACGACAGACCACCTCAGTGACAGACAACAACTCTTCTAGGTCAGTGCTCCCGTCCTTAGTGAGAGCGCCGATACTATCTCTGAAGTGCTTCAGGGTCGTTTTGATCAGCTCACCGTGCCCAGAGCTGTGTAGAATGTTGCTTATTGCCGCATGCACAGCGAGCAGAGAGGCTTGTTGGGTACTGGACCCTTTGGACCTCCCCACCAAGGAAAATCGAATGTAGTGCAAAAAGGACACCTTTTCAAGCTCAACTTACTGTAATTGCATACTCCGTACTCCGTAGTAGGTCCTGGTATGCACTATGCAGGGTCCGCGTGGGTTTCCCCACGGCCACAAGCACGGTGCTCAATCCATTAGTGGCAAGATCGAGTAAGCGAGGAAGCGAGTAAACGGATTGATATCATTTTCAAGATTAGACAGGCAGTCTTGGCATCAACAAATCACCCTCTGGCATATGGTTTCATGGCACTGTTCTAGCTTATCTCCCAGTTTCCGGCTTCTTATCACCTTAAACTCCCACTGTACCTCGCACTGGCCAATGGCGGGGGTCTTCGCTGACCTCCGCTGATAAGAAATGCTCTCCCGGCCAATGACAAGGCCTTGCGGTGCTATCAAAGATAGAGTGGATCTGCAAGAACCCAAAAGACTTCATGGATTCCACCCGCCTCCACGAAAAAGATGCGGCATGAACACGCCAGAGCTGCTGGGTCTAGCTCTCTTAAGCGAGATTCAGTGTTTGTTCTGGCTCCCCGGCCTGGAGCTGCTGCCCCATTACGAATTGATAGCGATGGCCTCGTCTTATCGATGACTCTTTGTACTCCGCGAACCTGCGCTCAGATCCAATTGCAGCCATCATGATCGTGTTGATCAAGATGTGGCTGCGAGGTCGGAGATTTTACCATTGCGCCGCTGGCCTATATGATCTCTTACAGATCGTCCATTTCCGGTAGAATCTCCAAGCCCATTTTCAATCAAGGAGCACACCCAAACTTGGGGAGACAACAGAGAGCACCAAAATCGCCATAACATACACACAAGCTCGGCGAGGGACGTCATTATGTCTTCGGACACAGTCAGTTTCACAGCCCCCCTTTCCCAAGGGTTTGGCTATGGGATCATCGTTGGGCTGGGCTTTGCCTTCGCTTTGCTTATGATCTTCATTACGTGGGCCTTGAAGAGGTATTGACCTGAACTATGGATCAATTGCACCTGCCTGTGACAGCCAAGCTAATGTAGCCCCACAGGTACCAGCATGAAGTACAAACGTCGGAAATGTTCTCGACTGCAGGAAGATCCGTCAAGTCTGGGCTGGTTGCAGCAGCTGTCGTCAGTAGCTGGACCTGGGCCGCAACTCTTCTTCAGTCGTCCACAGTAGCCTATGAATATGGCATCTCAGGTCCCTTCTTCTATGCCTCAGGTGAGAACAATCAAAGAACTAGGCATTGACTACTTACTAATACCTTGTTAAGGTGCTACTGTTCAGATCATCCTATTTGCAACACTGGCAATTGAGCTCAAACGCCGTGCTCCAAATGCACACACCTTCCTTGAAGCCATCCGTGCCCGCTATGGAACTACTGTCCACATTGTCTTCACCGTCTTTTGTGTGATGACCAACATCCTGGTTACATCCATGCTGCTCACCGGCGGCTCTGCCGTCATGACTTCTCTTACCGGAGTTCACACAGTTGCAGCCTGCTTTCTCCTCCCGATCGGTGTTGTGCTCTATACTCTCTTCGGTGGTATCAAGGCGACATTCATAACAGATTACATGCACACCGTGGTCATCATTGTCGTCATCTTCATCTTCGCCTTCTCTGCCTATGCCACAAACGATAAGCTTGGATCCCCGGGCGCGGTCTATGAGGCACTTGTTGCTGCATCGAACCGCCACCCCGTGGAGGGCAACGCAGAGGGAAGCTATCTGACTATGAGATCCAAGGAGGGTGGCATTTTCTGGGTGATCAACCTTGTGGGCAATTTTGGGTTCGTCTTTCTGTACGCCACGCGTTCGGTCAATCGCTAACCCCAACACAGTACTGTCTTTCTCGACAACGGATACTACAACAAAGCCATCGCAGCAAGCCCCGTGCACGCCTTTCCCGGCTATGTCATCGGCGGTCTCTGTTGGTTTGCCATCCCCTGGCTCTGCGCCAGCACCATGGGAATGACCGCCCTCGCTCTTGAGGGCACCCAGCGTTTGAGCTCGAGTGACGTGTCCGCCGGACTTGTGTTGCCCTTTGCTGCGGTCAAGCTGCTCGGCTACAGCGGCGCGGTATGCACCACGATCATGATCTTCATGGCGGTGACCTCCGCCTTCTCGGCTCAACTGATCGCCGTCTCTTCCATTTTCACCTACGACATCTACCAGGGCTACATCAACCCCGAAGCCAAGGGCAAGCGCCTGGTCTGGATTTCACACATGACTTGCGTCGTCTGGGCCATCGCCATGGCTGCCTTCTCCACTGGTCTGTACTACGCCGGGATCAGCATGGGCTATCTGTACCTATTGATGGGAGTCATCATCTCCTCCGCCGTGTTCCCCGGCGCCATGACCTTGGTCTGGAAGCACCAGAACTGGATCGCCGCGGCAGTCTCCCCCCCGTTGGGTCTGGCGGTCTCCCTCATCGCGTGGCTAGTGACTGCGAAGAAGGAATACGGCGTCCTAACCGTCACGACGACCGGCTCCAAGTACGTTTTATTCATCCCTGCCCCCCACCCAAAAAAACCTCATTCAAGAGAACCGAAAAAAACTAACATAACCCAGCTACCCAATGCTAGCCGGCAACGTCGCCGCCCTCCTGAGCCCCATGATCTTCTCCCCCGTCCTGACCCTGATCTTCGGCTCCCAGAACTACGACTACGAGAGCATGCGCGCCATCCGCAAGGTGGACGACACCGACGTCGCGGCCGCCGACCTGGAGCAGATCCCCGGCGAAGTCGCGGCCCGCACCGCCGCGCAGGAGGAAGAGGAGACCCGCAAGCTCAACCGCGCGGCCTTCTACTCGCGCACGCTGACCGTCGTCATGGTGTTTTGTTTTTTGATTCTGTGGCCCGTGCCCATGTACGGCAGCGCGTACGTCTTCAGCAAGAAGTTCTTCACCGGCTGGATCGTGGTCGGCCTGCTGTGGCTGTTCTGCACCACCTTCGGCGTCGTGGTGTTCCCGCTGTATGAGGGCCGGACGAGTATGGTGCGCACCGTGCGGTTGATGACCCTGGATTTGATGGGAAGGGGCGGGGCGAGGAGGAGGCCCATCGAGGGCGAGGTGGTGGTGACGACGCCGGCGGCGGGGACGGGAAGTGAGACGGTTTCTGGGGTGCAGACGCCGGTGTATGCTGGGGAGAAGGGGGTGTTGGAGGGGGAGAAATAGATTCGAGGATATTCTGGTTTGGTCTGGATTGAGTGCTTGTGATGATGATGATGAGGATTATGGATTCGCTGATGAGGGAGGTTTTGGTTCTTTTCTCGGTTATATATACCCCCACTGTTGTTTTTAGTCTATTTAGTGAATGGCAATATTTATCATAATGAATCTCAATTCGCCTTTTGCAGAGGATAAACACTACAGTATGCAACATAGCATCAAACAAATGGACAAACAAGCAGGAAGCAAAGAGGTATCTTCCAATCCAATCCAACATGAAGACGACGCGCACACACCGTCGATGAAAAACTAAGGACAAAACAACAGAACCCCGACATGAAACATCAAAACATTTACTTATACACAAAGTTCTGCTGTCCTGGTTGCTGCTGCTGCTGCTGCTGCTGCGGTGCCACCGCGCCCGATGCCTGGGGAGGCGGATAGTACGGCGCCCCGCCCCCATACGCCTGGGGTAATTGGCCCGGTATGACTCCCGGAGGAGGTCTTGTCTCCGGCGTGATATCTGGACGGTCGCTGTACGCCGATGATAGTTAGTTGCTGTCGTAGGTTTGGAGATCATGTGTTGGGAAGCGTACCCTAGATCCTGGGTGAAGCGGCATGTGTAGCAGGTTACTTCCTATAGTCGATCGTGAGTTTCGATACCTAGTTGCTTTAGAGGGGAGTTTGAATACCTTGTACTTATGCATGGCGAGAGGAATGACAGGCTGAAAAAAAGGAATCGTGTTAGCTAGTGTTCAAGCTCCAGGTGATTGATGCCTCGGGCCGTCGCGGGGCCGAACATACAACAAAGCAGACGGTGAACCAGGGCCTGGCTTGGTTAGTGTCACATCACAACTAATAAAGGGTATCACTTTGAAAAAGAAATAAAGGTAAGGCTTACCATCTTGTAAGGCAGTGTCCGTTCCAATGCTGGCCTGATGAGGGTGGAGTTGTTTCGTCAGTAAAAGGTTGGGTCTTCGGAGGGTACTACTGTACTGTATAGCCTATAGTGCCGCTGTTGCTATACTATATTTAGATAGCAGGAGAAAGCGGCTACTATATCCCTTCAAGAGCTTACTGATAGGTGGTCCACAGTAAAAATACTGGATGTTAGGGATGTACTCACAATTGTAGCAGTAGGCACGAACATTCTCGTAGCCTTCTAGCATGGACGTGAATTCTGGGGTGGTGCAGTGGTGTTAGCTTGAATGCCGAAACCGGGCGCTCTTTTCAGGGTCTATGGGGGAGATGGGGGATGCCGCTGTGGCGAGGGTGGAGTTGATCAGTTACGTAGTGGTCAGGCACGTACCATGAGTCCCGAAGGTGATGCAGATGGCCATCTTGAGATGTTTGTGTGGCAGTCAGAGGAAGATTGGTAGCGAGAGGGATTGTGATCGAGATAGATAAAGAGTGGAAATCGTCACGGACGGCGTTCAGTTGCTCGTTCGATGCTCGAAACGCAGGGAGACGATCGTAGGGGAAGGCAGCCATGTTAAAAGAGCTGGAGCTGGGAGGCGCGGATGTGTGGCGGCGGTGTGGCTTGGCAGTGGGTGGTTGCGACTGCTGGGCCTTGGCGGGCCGGTCTCGGGGATTTGGGGGTGCTATGGGGTTAGAGCCTTGGAGGACTGTCCCTGGAAGGTACAATCACCTTCCACCGTGAAGAGCTACGCAGCGCAGCAAGAAGACTTGCGATGATCAGATATAACGTATACCATAAGATGACCTCTCTGCGAATAATGGAACCCAGAAAATGCTCCTGCAAAATAGTAGCTTTTGTTTACAGAGCTCCCCCCCACCATGTGATGTCCTCTCGGCCGGTCGCAATGGTATAAGAATAACCACGCCAATATTTCAATTTATATATGAACATATCTCGGCGTGACTCGCCTGCAAAGAACTCCGAAATAGGTACAGGAAACGCTTAACAATATCGACCATTGTGTGCCCTTCGCATGCTTATTGAGTCTTGAAAAGGAGGATGGCGCAGTGACCGAGGTAGAAGTAGATGAAGTGTTTTGTCTCTGCAGTCCCAATCAGTTCATATCCCCCAAGAGCTTTCAGCTGTACCCACCGTGTGTCACAAAGCTGCCAAAGTTTCTTCCCACCACGCAGTGCCATGTCGCACCCTTGCGCGAGTCGAACTGCCAAGTTGTAAGCGGAATGCTGGAATTCGAGTAACGGAGCGGCGGCTGACCTCTCTCTTGATGTACTGGGCGATATCCTGCGACTGTCAGTAGAGTATCTAGGTGACTTGCGATCGAAGGAACCTACCTTCTCAATGTGGTACTTGTCCATCGCCTCGATCGCTAAACAGCCCGCATTAGTTGGGATCAAGATCAGCCCCGCAGTCAACCATACCAACTTCAACAGCCTCCTGCTGCATGTCCTCCGTCTGGTATCCCGTCAGTGTTGTTCCAAGCCCCTTTAGCGCTCCCTCTCCTTACCATATCAACGGACTTGATCTGCGCTAAACAACCCCGTTAGCTCTCGTCTCCATCATGCCGGGGGTTAACTCACGCTCAAGCTTGTCCTTCTTTTCGGAAGCCATCTTGTTTGTAGTTTAGCGTTGCTCACAGGTTTCAGAATGAAAAGAAAGATCCAGAGATCGGAGAAATAGTCAAAATCCGTTTGCGCAGAAAGTACCAACGAAGCCTAACCAGGAGTATTGGGAATCAACAATTCCAAGTTGCGCGCCCGCAATGATCCCCAGCCGATGGGGCTCGGGTCATGCCGCCCTCCACACCGCCTTCGGCACTATAAGGAAGACGAAAATAAAAAAAGCTCCCACCCAATTTTTCTTTTTTTTTTTTCTGTTTCCCGGATTCCCCTCTTCCACATCCCGATTCCTGTGGCACGCACACTTTTCGAGAGAGTAGGCCACAGGAACCTGAAGCAAATCACTACTCAATCATGGAAAGCACCAGAGTTTTTGTCTCTGGCCTTCCGCCAACTTTCTCTGATGATCAATTGAGAAAGCATTTCGCCAGTCGCTTCCAGGTCACGGACGCTCATGTATTGCCCAAACGCAGGATCGGCTTCGTGGGCTTCAAGAGCCACGAGGCTGCCCAAGAGGCCGTGTCTTATTTCAATAAGACCTACGTGAAGATGTCCAGGATCTCAGTAGACATTGCTAAGCCGGTATGTGTTTCACCTGTTGCTCTCGTTGCATTTATCCTTCTCTTTCTTTCTTTCTTTTTTTGTCTTACCCCGCTGACGATTAAGGTGGTCTTGTGACTGACCAGTAATTTGTAGATTGATGCCGAACCTCCCTCAAGAGCCCGCAAGTCTGGCAACCCCCAGGATCATGACGATACGGGAAGTTCGCTCAAGCGTAAGCGCGATGGCGACAAGACCGAAGATCCCAAGCTGCAGGAGTACCTTTCCGTAATGCAGCACTCGTCCAAGACCAAGACGTGGGCCAACGACGATGCTATGCCAAAAGCCCCAGAGACAAACTCACCTGCAGAACAGCCCGTTGAAGAGGAAGAAGAGGAGCCGCAGGAGCTCACTTACGCCCAGAGGAAGAAGGCCAAACTCGGCGACATCCCAGCTAATCCTAGAGAGTCGCATGATGCGGACCAACAAGCTGAAGCGGAACCGGAGCCCATGGTCGTCGATCATAGTGGCGAGGGTGATGCCGAGCCGTCGGCGGATCAGGATGATGCTGTCGCCCCTGCTGAAGAACAGGCACCTGTTACGGATGCGGACTGGCTTCGCTCGAAGACGAGTCGTCTTCTCGGCCTCCTCGACGAGGATGAGCAAGCAGAGTTTGACTCTCCCGCACAACAGAAGCCTGCTGCTCCTGTTGAGTCAGAGGCGAGGATGGAAGTCGACGTTGAACCTGCTCAGGATGTCGCAACCACCGAAGAACCTTCCGCTGGTAAAATAGCGAAGGAGCCGGAGGTTGACACCAACATCGAGAACATTCGCATCTCAGCACGTCTCTTCGTCCGCAATCTGGCTTATGACACGTCGGATTCGGATCTGCAACCAATCTTCTCTCCTTTCGGCCAAATTGAAGAGGTTAGTAACTTGATTTTGATCGCGTTATACATTGCCTTGTCACCCCTCCCCCCCAAGCTCAATGATGAACGACCTGATAGGGACATCCGATGCAAAGCAGATGATGTTGCCAGGAAACGAGTATTTTAGTAGATGCCTCGAATATCTGAAAGAGCTATACCCTCTCATGTTTTCATTCCACTCATCCTTTGGTCGGTCGATGCTAACATGACTAGATCCACGTTGCTGTTGATACTCGCTCAAACACCAGCAAGGGTTTTGCCTATATCCAGTATGTCAATGCTGATGCTGCCGTAGAGGCCTACAAGCAGCTGGATGGCAAGCACTTCCAAGGCCGCTTGATGCATATTCTACCGGCAGCTGCCAAGAAGACGTATAAGATTGACGAGGCCGAGCTGGCGAAGCTGCCACTGAAAAAGCAGATGCAAATCAAGAAGAAGATGGGGGCTGCGTCTTCCTCTTTTAGCTGGAACTCGCTTTACATGAACGTGAGTATACTCGTTGCAACTTTAAGCGTCCTAATGCTAACCTAAACCAGGCCGACGCTGTCATGTCTTCAGTAGCTGAACGGCTTGGTGTTTCCAAAGCAGATTTGCTGGACCCCACTTCGTCTGATGCAGCGGTTAAGCAAGCGCACGCTGAGACGCACGTAATTCAGGAGACGAAAGCCTTCTTCTCAGCCAACGGCGTCAACATTGAAGCCTTCAAGCAACGGGAACGTGGAAACACGGCTATCCTAGTAAAGAACTTCTCATATGGCGTCAAGACTGAGGACATTAGGAAACTATTTGATCCGTATGGACAAATCACCAGGCTACTGATGCCGCCCAGCGGTACCATAGCAATTGTCGAGTTTTCGCGCCCCGACGAGGCTCAGAAAGCCTTCAAGGGTCTTGCGTACCGCAAACTAGGGGACTCGATCCTCTTCCTAGAGAAGGCCCCCAAGGATCTATTTGATCCCAACGTTGTGCCGCAGAAGCCATCCACTGAGATCAAGGCTGTCTCGCAAGGATTCTCCACGGCTGACACGTTTGCAGCAGATGAGGCTGTTGATGACAACCTGCCCACAACCACCCTATTTGTAAAGAACCTCAACTTCTCTACCACCAACCAGAGCTTTGTGGACCTCTTCCGGCCACTGGATGGATTTATCACCGCTAGGATCAAGACCAAGCCTGACCCCAAACGTCCTGGGCAGACTCTCAGTATGGGCTTTGGCTTTGTGGAGTTCCGCACCAAGGCTCAGGCCCAGGCTGCTCTGGGTGCGATGAATGGCTACAAGCTTGATCAGCATGAACTGGTGGTTAGGGTGTCTCACCGTGGAATGGATGCTGCGGAGGAGCGGAGACGGGAGGACACCGCGAAGAAGGTGGCCGCCAGACGGACAAAGATCATCATCAAGAACTTGCCGTTCCAGGCCACCAAGAAAGACATCCGGTCGCTCTTTGGCGCCTATGGGCAGCTTCGCTCTGTGCGGGTGCCTCAGAAGTTTGACAGGACGGCCCGTGGTTTCGGTTTTGCTGACTTTGTAAGCGCTCGTGAAGCGGAAAATGCCATGGACGCCCTTAAGAACACGCACTTGCTGGGCAGGAAGCTGGTGCTGGAATTCGCGAACGAGGAGGCGATCGATGCTGAGGAAGAGATCAAGCAGATCGAAAAGAAAGTAGGAGAGCAGATGGACAGGGTGAAGCTACAAAAACTTAGTGGTCCTGGGCGCAAGAAGTTCACTGTAGGGGCCCAGGACGAGGAGTAGAGAGTCCCTTCTCTACCCTTGGTTCTTTTGACTTCCTGACTTCCTTTCTCCCTGTTGATAGGGGACAGACAATGGCAATGGTGCACTGATGGTGATGATATCCCTTGCGTCCGGGACGCTGAGTTTGGAGGGCGGAAGTAGGTTCAAGGCTCTCACGTTCGCCTGCGGCTGTCAACACGTACATACGCGTTCTGCACAGCGAGCGGATGCTCGTGCCTGTTCTCACGAGAGTTTCGTCCTGTCATCCCAGTAAGGTCCTTCTCCGAGTCTCCGTGCTATTCAGGGCTCACTACTTCCCTTAATCCCTTATACCTGCCTACCTACCTACCAATTCAGACCTTCAATCAATTCGAAACCCTTGGTTGTGGACGTGAAAATTAAGCTGGAGCTAGGGTTCTCACCAACATTCCGACCTGATCTTCGTAATTACCTCGTTACATTCCACACCTACGTCTGGAGACGATGCCGTTGGCTCACGCTCATTCCAACGCCGGCTCTTTGCCACAATTCGTCCAATTTGGATGCTGTGTACCTGCTTTTCAGGAAACGATGTCCATCTCACGCTGCGAAAACCTCCGAGTTGCACCTCACTGGAGCGTGCACCTTGAGGGAGCCCCTTGCATCAGTCTCCGGCTCGTGCCCATCGTGGGCTTCCTTCCCTCCTGATTTGCTCCCCAGTGGTTTCCTGGGCTCAGCACTCAATCTGGACGCGTGAAGCCTGGAAGGAGATTCCCTGTTGTCCCCCCGCCTTGGACAATCGAGGTTCGTTGCCCTAGAGGGGTGGTTCATCAACAAGCAGTGTGATCGAGCAATGTCACTGGGCCTCCCTCTCCAGGGGAGAGAATGGTTCCCTATAAACACCATGCTGCTCGCTCCCACATTCTCTCTCGTAGGGTTCTTACATTCTCTCCAAGCATTTACGTTCTTGATCGCTGGGTCGGTGACTGCTACGTTCTTTGCCAGGCAGTAGTAAGCATTTCGCGGTCCTCGTCCCCCATCTCTTTGGAATTCGTCGCCATTCTTTCCAAGAGCCCACACTCTGGTCCGCCCCATGGCTACTGACTGGCAAACGGAGTGTATTCTGCCTCAACATCAACCCACTCTGGACAGTATCGGAGCTCATACGGACAGAGCATTGCAGAACACCTCTGGGAACGTTCAGACGTACTCGGACAGCCTCGCACACAGTGGAATCACGGGGCGGGACGAGCACCTGCATCATCTAGCCTACAAGTATCCTCAACCTCCGGTGCCAACACATCCAGTGCCCACCGTCTCTAGCCTTGGGCCTCCTCAGAGCCTACGATTCCAGGCAAAGAAGCTGCGGCGTCTGCAGTCTGTTGGTCCGAACCTCGTGGGACCGCGTCGACCAAGAAGCTATCTCAGGTCGCAGAAGTACCTTGAGTATCGGGCCCGACCTCGCCGTGACACTGGCAAAGATGGGGAACCGGTATGGTCGGACGAACTTGAAGACGCGTTTCAACAAGGTGAGCAGGTTCGAGGATTGATAGTGTACGAGCATCCAAGTAATCTGTTCAACAGCTCTCGAAGCGAATCCGCCGATGGGCCGACGGAAATGGTCGGAACGAGGAAAGTCCTATGGTCGAAATGAGCTTATTGCTGAATACATCTACAAGAAAACTGGTAAACGACGAACCAGAAAGCAAGTGTCCAGCCATCTGCAAGTCCTCGACTCGTTCCTTAAAGGAGACCCGGACTGTAAGTTCATCTGGTGTGCAGGTGAAGAATGGCCAATGCAACGGGACTAACGTAGTGCAGGGGAGCGACTCGTACGAGAAGAGGCGGCCGTCCGCTCGAACAGCCAACATCCGCCCAGTGGTCCAAAATGGAGGGCTTCCTTGGACCCTCCCTTGTCAAGTCATTATGGCAATCACTTCCACACCCCCCATTATGATCATTTGAGGCTGGGACATACTTATGCTGGCGATATTCCCTCGGCGCACCTCTCCCTGAATTCGAGCCTCCACGACGCCAGCATCAACACTGTACAGGGGCTTGGGTTTGACATGTGGGTCAGCGCTCCAGACAAGCCGAATCGAATCGACGACGCCATCCACATCTACAGCCGCCTCCAGGGAGACCAACGCCATCCTGTTGCACCGCCGATGCCCTTGAAAGACCTGCCAGGGTGGCAGACATCCTTTCCTGATTTAAATTCATTAATTGCAGACCCCAGTACCCCCCTTGATTGCGAGATTATTCTACTTGAAGCCAACCTGAAATTGATGGATAACTTCCCTCCCGCGGGGTCGAGATTGGGGATTCACTTGGAACTCGACTTTGCCCAGGCAACGGCTGGGGATGTGCCCATGGTTCACCAGATGAGCAACTGGACCTGTAAGACCACCATGTATGACAATGGCCGCAATGTCCACGAAGAGTGTCACAGTGTTGCCCAACCGGGGTCGACCAAGGTCAAGCCACTGTTTGAATCCCGATGGTGGGCGAACTGCTTCACCCAGCTCACGCAGGACCAGAAGATGGTCGAGGAAAGAGGTCAACATCACGTTTCGCATGAAGTTGGGAGACAATACCTCCGCACCTTGACAGTCGTCCAGGAGATCCGGGCCGTGGCGCCTTATAATGTGCGACGGATGTCGACCAACTCGTACTCGGGCCATGGGGTGAACGAACCGAAGCGGGTCGCGATTCTGCTCTGGAAGTTCCGACAAACGAGACCCAACGAGGTCGGCACCACCACTTGGCGCCGTATAATTCCTCCTCCCGAGCGGACTTTGCATGCGAGTCCCAAAGCCCCGACTGGACTGGACCTTCCTCCCCTCCCACTGGACTCCCTCCTGATGAACCGTCCCGGCCCCAGTGCGTACCACCCACCTCAGTCCCATGAAATGCTGCACACCACCACTGCCTCGCAACCGCACTGGCCTCTGTACCAGCAGCCCCAGGACAGTGTCGCCAACATGTTCAATTCCAGTGGCCCCTTTGACTTCCTCGGACACATCAAGGCAGAAGATCGGTTGGGCGACAAGACCTCGGTGACGTCGGTGCTGGACTCCTTCTCCCATCTCCAACCCCACGAGACTAGCCAGCCGACGAGTCTTAGCGGTTCGACTGGCGGGCCCGTCATGATGAGTGTGCCGGATCTCTCCCTGTCGCATCCGGGCCTGCCTGGATACGGAATCGGTCCCGACGGCCACTACGGGCCCCCGCAGTCCCACGGCGTGAATGTCCACGACAACAACACCGTCCTCAACAGCATCTTCGGGACCAGCGCGCAGTCTCTCGACGACATCAGCCACAGCCACGCCGCCTGGGCGACGCCCACGACCTCCGGCATCCAAGGCGATGTCAGCGGCGACAATTATACCCATCTTCATCACCACAACCACCACCACCAGCACCACCACTTTCAGCCATCGGACCATCAGAGCTCGGTCCCGCGCGAGTCGCACGCGACCAGCAGTTTCGAGGGGTTCCTACCACCGGATGATGTGATGGACAAGCTGGTCGGAAGCATGCCCGGTGACCCGGGCCTCAACGGGGGTGGGCATGATCACCCGCATCCTGCATATGCAGACAGTAATTCAGTGGAGGCGAATTAAGATATCTTTCAACCTTGGGGTGGGGTGGACTTTTCAAAAGCACATTTTGTAATATCATTCTTTCTTCTCGGGGCGGGTTCTTGGATGGGACGGGTTTTCTTTGGTCTTTGGTTCTGGATAACCTTTTATTGATACCTAATTGATTCGATTCGATTCTTGACAATGCAATTCTGTGCAGAACACTAAAACAGATAGTGCTACGTTGGTACTTCGTGCCATCCAACCATAATAAGATGTATAGTCTGCGTGTCTGCAGCAGCCCGAGTGGGTCGAGGCCAATTCAGCCGGACCCGCATGCTGCATTTAGCCGTGAGGCGCATTAACAGCCGCCAGAAGCATATCATTTTAGCCTCTAATGCATCATCATCCGATGCCGTGCCTGGTTAATTGCTTTCGTTCCATCAATTAGACTTTGGCACGCTCTGGAGGGCCGGGGGGTGGGGAGGGGCGCCATGGAGGGGCAATTGGCCGGTCTTTTAACCATCTCCGTGTCCTTTCCCTCTTCTCTCTCCTCTCTCCTCCTTCTCTCGATTCTACTTTCTTTCCCTCATACACCCTCTCATACCTTATCAAGAGACAAACCCTGATACCAACACAATGGCTTCCCCCACCGTCAAGCTCAACAGCGGCCACGAGATGCCCCTCGTGGGCTTCGGTCTGTGGAAGGTGAACAACGACACCTGCGCGGACCAAGTCTACCACGCGATCAAGGAGGGATACCGACTGTTTGACGGGGCCTGCGGTAAGTCTTTCCCAGCGAAAGTGTCTCCAGTAAACACACCCAGAACCACAAAACATACTAATCTCTCTTTACCTCTCGGGCAAACAGACTACGGCAACGAAACCGAAGCCGGCCAGGGCGTGGCGCGGGCCATCGCCGACGGCCTAGTCAAGCGGGAGGAGCTCTTCATCGTGTCGAAGCTGTGGAACAGCTTCCACGACGCGGAGCGCGTGGAGCCGATCGCGCGCAAGCAGCTGCAGGACTGGGGGCTGGAGTACTTCGACCTGTACATCGTGCACTTCCCGATCGCGCTCAAGTACGTGGACCCGGGCGTGCGGTACCCGCCCGGGTGGGAGTCCGAGAACGGGACGCTGGAGCTCAGCAACACGCCCATCCACGAGACGTGGAAGGCGATGGAGACGCTCGTCGACGCCGGCTTGGCCCGCAGCATCGGCATCAGCAACTTCAGTGCCCAGCTGGTCATGGATCTGCTGCGTTACGCCCGCGTCCGCCCCGCCACCCTGCAGATCGAGCACCACCCCTACCTGACCCAGACCCGGCTGGTCGAGTACGCCCAGAAGGAGGGGCTGGTCGTCACCGCGTACAGCTCGTTCGGGCCCTTGAGCTTCCTGGAGCTGGAGGTCAAGGACGCGCTGAACACGCCGCCGCTGTTCGAGCATGCTGTCATCAAGGAGATTGCCGCCAAGCACGGGCGCACGCCCGCCCAGGTGCTGCTGCGGTGGGCCACGCAGCGCCGCATCGCCGTTATCCCCAAGAGTAATGACCCCAAGCGGCTGCAGCAGAATCTGGATGTCACGCGCTGGGATCTGGAGGGTGCGGAGCTGGAGAAGATCAGCGCATTGGATCGGGGGTTGCGGTTCAATGATCCTTTGGGAGTGAGTTTGCCCCTTCCGTTGCTGGTGACTTGAGGTTGATAGTGATACTAACGAACTTTCAATAGTACGGGCTCTATGTTCCCATCTTCTAGTTATGTGTTATGATATATGAATGCTACTCTTTCGACTTCATTTTGTCTTGGCCCTTGTAGAGTGTAGCGTAGCATGTCCTGTTAAGAGTGCTCTATGTATGGGAAACTCTCAGTATGACCTGCAAAGAGATATTTCTAAAGTTGGGACCGAGATCTGCCGCAATTAGATGCAGGGACACCGAGCATTCAAATCAGTACGACGAGTAGTATAGACAATACAGAAACTTGCAACGCACGATAGCCCGATAAGATAAGCCTCGCGCATGGCGATAAGCACCGCCAAGCCGTGCAGTCCGAGGGACTCATCTCCTCCGCGCAAACCTACTCAACACCAACAATCAACCCAACCCAACCACTCCACCAACAACCAAACACCACATCCCCTCCCAATGCAATAACCCACACCCCCACATCCACCTCCAATTCCCCCAAATCCCCAGCGAAATGTCCCTCTTCACCAAAACCATCCACATCACCGCGCACCCGGCGCCGCGCACCCTCTCCGACAGCAAACTCATCCTCTCCGCGCTGCAGAAATTCGGCGAAGTCGTCACCTTCCGCAATTTGAGGGTTAGCTAGCCCCCTTTCCCTTCTCCCAGTTGCTCAAACAAAATCCCTTTCAAAAGACAAGAAACTAACCGACCCCCCCCCCCAAAAAAGTACGACGTAACAAGCCCCCCAACCACCACCACCACCACAACAACAACCACCCGCCCACAATCCCACAACATAATCGCCATCTACGAATCCGCCGCTGCCGCGACGGCCGCCTGCGCCGCGTCCCCGCTGTCAATCCCTCTCACCCCGGACGCCCAGGCCCAGCTCCAGCAATCGCAGTCACAGTCACAGTCACAGTTACAGTTACAACCACAAGCACAGATCACGCAACCCCCGCCCCCGAAACAAAAACAATACTACACGCCCCTTCCCCTCCCGCCGCAACACGCCTCCCTAGACGCAGCAGCAGCAGCAGCAGCAGCAGCAGCAGCAGCAGCAGCACCGCACAACCGCTCCGCCCTCGACCCAACGCCATCCGACGAAGACCCCCCCACAACGATGATAAGCTGCACGCTCACGGCCTCGCGCACCAACCACGCCGCCGCCATCCGACGGAACCCCTGGTACGCCGGGTTCGAGGTCGAGCGGACGAGTCACCCGCGCATGTTTGCGGATCTGCTGCACGCGGGCATCCCCCTCCGGGAGTTGGCGGATGGGCCGGCGGGGCGGCGGAAGGTGGCCGGGGTGCCGCATGGGCGGCGGCAGAGGGTGGAGGCGGAGACGGGGCGGTGGGGGGCGGGGAGCTTGATGGGGTTGTTTCGGGGGGAGCTTCGTGGTGATAATAATGGTGGTGAGGTAGGGGAGAGGAGGAAGGGGGAGGAGGAGTAGAGTAGAGAATAAGTTGGGGGGTCTTAGTGTGAGAGCTAGTTGGGGCGAGAACTAGTCTAGTCCTTCTTTGTATATTCTCTCTTCGTGTATACTACATTCTAACCTGAAGCCATGGTTGTGTGTGGTATATGTATATCGTATATCATATCCTAATTCTCAAGGTGAAGTCGTGGTTGTTTTTGGATCAAGAAGATTATTATCTATTCCAGTTGGTTTGCGGGCAGATAGTCAACCTGTTCGTATACTCATCATACCTCCTACATTCCGGATCCCCTCATGCAACACGCATATACGCTACATGGGTTAGCACCGACTGACTTTAGAGTGAAGGGAGCCTCCCCCCCAGAGAACTTACTTGCGTCCACCTGCATGATGTGCGGGATCGCCAACCGCACCTTGTTGCGGTACAGGGCCGGCGCCCGCATCTGCAGCGGGTTCCCCTCGAAGTACACCGTCTTCAGGTGCTCCTTGTCGCGCAGCTCGCGCTCCACCTCGTCGAAGCTGGCCAGATGGTTGTTCGACGCCCACAGCTCCTCCAGGTTCGTCAGGTGCGCCAGGCGCTCCAGCTTGGAAACCTGGTTGTTGGAGAAGTCCAGCACCCGCAGCGCCAGGTTGTCCTCGAGGCCGCCGAGCTCCGTGATCGCGTTGTGCGAGAGGTAGAGCTCCTCGAGGTTCTGCAGCGCCGACAGGCCGCTGATGCTGGTGAGGCGGTTCGACTGGATGGAGAGGATCCGGAGGTTTTGGAGGGCGTCGAGGTTCTGTTGTACAACATAGCGCACGAGGGTTAGCCGCGAGTCTGACTAGCTCCTTCTCGCATCATTGAGACCCAGCAAAGAACCACAGTGTCCCTATTCCCTATGCTTACCTTCAACTCGGTAATTTTATTCTTTCCCAACCACAGTTCCTCCAATGCTTGTAGCGTCTCCAGATTCTCAATCTCCTGTTACACCGCGTCAACTCCAGCTCCCCTGCGAATCAAGACGAAAAAAAAACCCACCCGAATCCGATTCGCCCCCAGCTCCAAATTCCGCAGCACTGTCAACCCCTCCAGCGCCTCGATCTTGGAGATCTTGTTCTGCACGAAGTACAGATCCGTCAGCTTGACCAGGTGCGCGATGTTCTTGATGTGCTTGATCTTGTTGAAGCTCAGGTCCAGACTCGTCAGGTTCTCGAACTCATCCAGCCCCTTGATGTGGGAGATCAGGTTATCGTAGAGGTCGAGCTCGGTCAGCGACTTGGCGACGGGGGTCGGGAAGTCGATGCGCGAGATCTGGTTCTGCCGGAGGCATATTCTCTGCGTGGTGTTGCAAGTCCCTGGTTAGCTGGCGTGCTATGCTCTCCGTGCTCGCTTTGACTACCGCGCAAGAGCCTTGGAGAAGAAGAGCATACCTTAACCTTCTCAAACCGCTCCAGCTTCAACGCCGGCAGCGACGTTATCCGACAATGTACCAGATCGATTTCCTACTCCCATCACGACAGGATGGAATTGATCAGCTTTTGCCAAAATAATAAGAAAAAAAAAAAAGGCAACAAAGGTCCGCCCGCGACTGCAGCGCAACACCACCAACCAACAACTCCAACGCGTCGTCGCATCGCATTCACCCGCGAACAAAAAAAAAAAGAGCTCGGAACCCTTACCTCAGTATCCACGTCCTCATCTTCCAATAAATCTGCCAAAACCAATATTCCCGGATCAGCTTCAATCCCAAAAGCGCGAGTCTCAATATCGATGGAAGATCGGATGGAGAGAAAGAGAGTGTGTGTCGTGTGTGTTATGCGTGCGGAAAAGGTGAGACAAGCGCACCTTCATCAGCCTGGATCTCCTCCACGGGCGGCGCATCCGAGTCGGAATAATCGGGATCTTCGAGAGCTTCGGGGTTGGTGATGATGGCTTCTTTGGCGGGCTGCTGCTCGTCGCCGCCAGCGCCGCCGCCGACGCGGAGTTTCCCGTCCCAGCCGTGGCGGTCTTTCATTTTGTTGTTTGGGTTTGGATTGGAGGAAGTCTGGATGGGTGTTGGCGAGTGTGGTTGGAGGTTTGGGGAAGGTGAGCGCGTGAGCGATGTTTTTGTCTGTTTTGGAAAAAGTGGTGTGTGTAAGTCTGCGCTGGAACTCCGGAGGGCGGGGGAGGAGTGAGGGTGGTTCAATGTTGACCGACGGAGGAATGACGATGCCGAGCGGGGTTCTCTTTGGGAGAGGGGGGGTTAGACGGAGGGAACTTGGGATGGAATACCTCTTCGTTTGTTGTTTCTTCTCTTGCCTTATCGTCCCTTACTCTCTGTAAAAACACAAAGAATGACTCAAATGAAGTTCAGAAGGCAAAAAGTGCCGGATGATAAGCAAAAGCAGTTGACGCGGTCAGGCTGATTAAGTTAACTCCGTCGGATCCCGCGTACATGTACATGACTGTACAGTTACTACAAAGTATTGTACCACTTTCAACCACCCAACGCTACACACTGAACCAGCCACCAACTAATAACTCTGGAATACGCTTGTTGCATGACTCGTAGCCTTTATTGGTCTCTCAATATTCGAACACAGGACGGGATGGAGTGACGACGCTTCTATGTACAGGACGTAGGCCAATGGTACATACACTGCAAGATCACCGATATTTGTCAATCCTGGGTCGATGAGATACTATGCGTGTACCAGAGCATGGACATGTGGGGGAAGACAGGTATCAAGATATTATCCACTATCGAGGTCTCCAAAAAGCGAGGCAGATCGTAGTAGACAAATAACAAAACACACGGCGGGGTTTTGGACCACATCTTCGGATACAAGGGCAAAGGAAAAAAATAACCAGAGCGGTAAGTCGAGCCTCTGAGGGCTGCTCGTTTGCAGATGACAAGACAGGGGCAAGGAAATATGAAAGACATATGAGAGAGTGTAAGAATAGGTAAATCGGGGAGCGTATACACGAGATCAGCAGAATTTTGGCTGATGACCAAGACGGACGCCTGCAGAATGCAACGACACACACACAGTTTTAAGTAGTAAAAAAAGAACAGCAAGGGGGGTAATCAGGTATCTACTCACTTGGAGTGTAAAAAAAAAGAGATGAAAAAGCAGAAAAAGAGAAAAAGAGACCGGTGCGCGGGGGTGGGAGCGCACTGCGAAACAAAACAGGAAACATGGGGAGACAAGGAAACATACAGCTCCACTCTGGAACATTGTGAGTCCCGGCTTGCCTGAAGAAGCTTGCTTCCAACCACGACAATAAAGATGTGTTGTGGCCAGCCATAGCCACTGTGTCAGGCGTGTTGACAAACGTGTTGGGGTCCAAGAAAGCAAAATGTCCATGCTGTGATGCAGATGCTAGACGAGCTAGATATACAGGCATTACAATGCAATGTCAAGAACAAGACTGACGTCTTTCACTTGTGCCCCGGCGAGGTCTTCGAGGACGGGAATTAGGTCTAGGAGCTCGTTATCGTGGGCGTCAGAGAACCAGCTGCTGATGGGTATCGCATGTTGAGGGTGGAATATATAGGATGTCGGGGAGTTATCGATAATGATGGTGTCTCGTAGGTCGCGACCGACTTGTGACAGGTCCTACCACAAGGTCAGTGTCCAATCGGAGCTCATATCAGGAAGAATGCCAACCTTCACATAGTTGCCTTGATGGTTGTAGCAGCTGTCCCTGAACAAGCGGTGGTGCACAACATTGTGGATGTCCAACTGATCCAGCAGGGGATCGCCATACTGTAGTTCAATTAGTGACTATGCCGATAGAGGAGGCGAGAATCACCCACTTTGGAGACGGAGGCGGTAAAAACAACGACCTCATACAACTCCCCGACCCTTTTCATGAATTGGTCGACGCCAGGTCGTTTGATGACGTAAATGTTGTGGTACTGGCCCTCAATTTCAACAGGTATGGTGAAGTCTGCCCGTTCGAGAACCTAAAATTGCCACTCAGTATTTTGACTGGCGAAAGCGGGAAAAAGAAAGTACCTTGAAGCTACTGTGAACTAGCGTTTCATCCAGATCTAGAACCAAACACTTTCTGTCACGCAGGTGAGGTAAAGGCGGAGGCAAAAGGAATTGGCCATGCTCATCAGGGTCCACCGTCTCAATGTGTTTCTCGCTCGAAGGCATCGGCGGGGGCGGTAACTCGGGGGCGAGCGCTGACGCCTCTTCATCGTGGGAAGCGTACTTAAGGTCGTTCGTTGTGTCGTTCTCGGCAGGGAACTGGTGTAGCTCATCGTCCGCCGGAGGAAGTTCCTGAGTCTGGGCCTGCTCCGTCTGCAATCGTGACTTCTCCTTGTCCTGTGGCGCGGCATCGTCCTCGGTCTTTTCGACCCCATTCGGGAATACAGCGCCCCCTTCAACGGTCGCGACGACGATGTTCGGACCCTGAGTTTCGGAATCGTCCTTGGTCGGAGTGTGCGCCTGATCCTCTGCAGCTTGACCGGACGGCGCCGCCAAGCTATCAAGCTTCAAGCCCTGATCTAAAGGTTTACCAGTGCGTTCCTCATCTTTCTGCGATGCTGACTGATCCGCCGTGACAGTCATGTTGGATTTCTCGTCGCGATAGTAGCATGGTTCCTTAGAATCTGCCGTGCTCGAGTCTCCAGCAGTAGCCTCTGTCTTCTCAGGAGTTGGCTGCGTGTTGGGAACTGATAGCCGTCGGGATGTTCTCTTTGCGGGAATAGCTGTGTCCTCCGGGTCGTCGTTGGATGAAGAACAGCAACTGAGAAATGCGAATAGCCTGTAGGTGACCTTGCTTTTCCTTTCCGGTTTAGGGGTGTCACGCAGATCGCCGGTCGCTGTTTTGTCCTCCTCAATACTTCCCCCTTCCTGATTTTGCCGACGTGATCGCATACTGCTGCCTCTGCTCCGGTCGCGTCGCCCTTTCAGAATGCTTCTTTTCGATCCGCGGAGAGTGTTCTCGGAGTCATCGTTAACAGTATCCTGACTCTTGTCCAAAGTCGACTGCCGGTCGGCCTTCAGGGATGCACGCGACGAGATCGGGAGTAGTAAATGATGCTTTTTCGGAGGATCAGCGGAGGTAGCCGCAGCAACGCCTGGAGTCGCGACCGACGGTTGAGCCGGGTCGATAGCTTCTGGGCCGGTGGACGGGGCTGAAGCACTTGAATTGGCGGACTGTTCCTGAGGCGCCGCCTCAGGATCTATAGAAATAAGTCTTAGCGATGATATTCATCGAAAGCGTCCGGTCGCGTTAAAGAGTAAGGGGCGGAAAGCTTACTTGGCTCAGGGTGACCAGCTGCGATAGACATGGACGCTTGTTCTCTGGCCGCGGTGGAGTTGGATGGTAAAGAATCTCGCTCCGAGCTCCCTCCGAGCATTGAGGGTAGCAGAGCGAGGTTCACGGGGATGAAAGGCGATTAAGGGAAAAAAAAAATCAAAAGGAGGTGGGTGTGGCAAGAGGACGAAACGTCGGAACAAGGACCACCAGGGTATCCGCCGAGGAGAGGGGGGATGGGGAGGGGAGGGGAAAGGGACCGGACCGGGGCTCGTTGAAGGTGAAGGTGCAGCAGCAGGCACGCCTCCTGGATCTGGCGGAGGAATGGAGAAGAGGGATAGATGAATGGAGGATGGAAGTCAAGCAAGTCAATAGCAGTCAGTCCTCAGGTAGGTCAAGGTTGCTTGGACTAGCTCTGGGTCGCGGACCACCGCCTCGAATGAGGCTAGTGCACAGCAGTAAGACTTGTCGCAGTTGGGGTACTTTGGGGGGGGGGGGGGAGTGCAATCCAATCACTGCTTAGACTCTTCTCCAAAAATCCTGGAAACCGGACTGTAGGCAAGTATAAAATATGATCATATGCGACTGGCACGATCTCGCCGTCTGGGGGGAACGCTCGCAGGGACAGGCTGACAGACAGGCAGGCAGGCAGGCAGGCAGGCAGGCAGGCAGGCAGAGGCAGGGTCGGGCGTGGGAGTGCAGCGAGAAGATCACGTGGCAATGCCAGGATGCAGCTCCTCGAACTCTCAATAATAAATTACTAAGAATAAAAATTAAAAAGTCGAGAGGGAGGGAGAAAGGGAAATGACCGGGTACTGGAGGTGGAACGGGCCCTTCCTTTAGGGTACAACGACGGGAATGTTGCACTGGGGCTGACGGATGATGGGGGGGAGGGATGAAGTTTAATAATGATAATAAAGGAAAGGTGAAAGTTGCTGAGCCCTGGTCTTGTCCTCTGATCGGCGGTCGACGATCAGGTCTTCTTGTCTCTGGTCCTTATGGCCCGTTTGATGGCCTGTTCAAGCGCTTAGATGAAGGAATAAGATAGGAATAGCTGGAGCTGGTCAGATAGCAGCGAACAGCAGGGAAAGCAGCCGGCAGAAGGATAGAATGAAGATGAGAACGCGTTCTTACGAAGTGTGAGGGGAGGAACGAAAGGAGGGGAAGGAAACGGTAATGTAATCCTAGGTTGCACAAAGGTAAAGGAGCACCGCTGCTTGGGGGAGTATTAAACAAGCCTGGTGTCCTGGGCTCGGCTCCTGGACTTGACTAACCGATTTGAGAAGAAGACGAGAGAAGGAGATTAACAGAAAAGAAAAAAAAAGAGAAAAGGGAAAAAGGGGACCAGATGTACAAGCAGAAGACCACAGGCGGGCTCAGGGAAGATGGAGGGGAGGAGAGGGGGGGAGGGAGAAAACAGAACAGACAGTCAGTCAGTAGAGAGAGAGAGAGAGAGAGAGAGGAGCGGGGGAAAGCAATAATAACAACAATAATAACAATTATCTTGACCATAACAATATGATAATGATTACGCCAGTTGACTCCAACCAGATACTGTATGTATCATCCCAAGCATGATTGAATGGACGTGCATTCCCAACTACTTCCTATGTATTCTTCCCTACCGTGGTCATTCCGGCCAGAGGAAGAAATCAGAAGTTGGCAGTTAGTCTGCGGAGCACCTCCGTACAGCTGGTTAAGAAGGCGAAAAGGAGGAGGACAGAGACCCGAGGGTGAAAGTGGTCTGGACCGGAGAGGGAAAAAGGTGCAGGGCTGCAACTCAGCAACACTGACTGGTTGACGGCCATTCGGGCGGAAGTGGGAGGTGCCATCGCAATTTCATTGCTCGTTCAAATCGATGCTAGGCTATAAACATGACATCTGCTTTGGTTTAGTCCGAGCAGCAGGCTTCTCTACATTATCCACCCTCCTCCCCATGCTTTCATCCTCTACTTTAGCTTGAACCAATCACCCGCCTTCATCCCCGAGTTCAAGCGCACAGGGACCCATTGGGAAGGCAGGTGTTTCCACCGCAGGTGACCAGAGTGGGCATAATCCAGGGGTATCAGCATCAATGATCTCATTGAGGCCGGTGATAATACAGGCACCGGCACCTGCTTCCATGATGTCTTTTTGCGCTACCTACTCATATTTTCGTCAACGATCGATCTCTTCTTCAATTATCCGAACCGGGCTAATTCATGCAGATGAACCTTGCTTCCCATTTGGACTCTACTTACATACAAGTTAACAGCTAACATTACTACCACGGGCGATCGGACTGGCTAGCCTGTGGTACGGAATCTTGATCCAATGTCAATTCTTGAGATCCTGCACCGGACGGATTCCGCCAGATGCCGGCCGACCAGCTTGAAAGACGACGATAGCCCATGTGCCTTACAGCTCCACCTTCTTGCTCGCTCGTATTCCGATCGCAGGCTCGTCTGTGGCAGGCTGGCAGCTCTCGACTCCACCAATTTCTGGTTTTACAGGGCCAACCTTATTGATCTAATCCTCCGCCATTGGCATGTGCATGCGATCGGCTCGCGACCCCCTTCAATAATGATGTTCATCCATGTGTCCAAGACCACTAGTAGACCTTGGCCCACAATAGCTAACCGCCATCTCGACCTTATCACAAATTCACAGTGCGTTCGGGGCGGAGTAAGCCTGTATTCCCGACTAAGCCTGCGAATCAGAAGTCACACAACGGGCTAAGCCCAGGCCTCAGGTCCGTGCATCCCTCCCAAGAGGGAATTCGTGGATTCGCAGCTGGTTCGTTTCCCTATCATGCAGCAAAGATCGATATTTTCCGCTGTAGACTTGACCAAAGGCACACGTACCGCGACTACCTGCATGCGTACAGTTCAGTGTAGCCGAAGGGTGTCGACTCCGTATGACTCTGCGTCCCGCCGGTCATCGCCCGCATGGAATCGAGATTATCGCCATAGACGCTCCTGTATCCGGTCGCTTCAGGTGGGCTATTTCAGCTAGCTGAAAGGTGTGGCATGCGCGCTTGCACAACGTATAATAAATCATGTCCAGTGAGGTTGGATGCGGAGCTGGCAAAGACCTAAGCGCCCATCGATGTTCGACGGCTTTCCGATAGTGATCACAGGCACGAGGTCACCACAAAAAGAGGTCGAAAGCCAGCAGAGGTAGGTCTGTCAAGGACTCAAGGGCCTCTCAGCCCCCCTTGATTAAGGAGTATGATACGTGCACGCCTGGGTAGATGTATGGATCTTGCAACATCCGCATTAGCCTTAAGCTTCCGGGTAATTGGCGCACCTCGTGCTTCTGGGGGACGCCGAACACTTCGAACTCACGGCAACTTGCCCGTTATCAAAGCTTAACCCAGTTTTACAAAGTACTCACTCACTCGCTCACTTGCTCAATATACAAAGGTCCTTTGAACCGCGTTCTTATTGAGTACTTCCCGCCCACGACATCTCCGCCATCAAGGCCGAGAACGCCATAGTCGCAACCCCGCAAAACCAGCCCACCAGATTTGGGCATCGCATGTCTCAATCCTTGAAAACAGCCTTGATGCCCAGAATCGATCGCTCGTATCGTTACGCAAGAGGATGGTAATCGCTACGAGTTGTACCTCTAGCAGCACAACCCCGGCTTAGCTGCAGCGACCTTGGTCCCCTTTAGGATAGCGGGCGCTTACGCCGGGCGCCCGGGTGTAGGAGTGCACAATCACCGTGTAGGACTGAGATGCAGCTTTGAGATCGCGAGAACCTTAGTTCTCATTTTGTAGTCGCTGGTAGGGACAGAATCGAGGAATCAGTCCTTGCATCGCAGTGCATCAACACAGGGAGACATAAGAGTAGAGGAAGACTGAAGGGAGAAAAAGAAAGAGAACGGGGGGATAGTCGAGCGGGCCGAGGGTCGAACCCGGGGGCTTAGCTTGCGGGCTGGCCGACACGAGAAAGGAGACTACACTTTCTCCACTCGACCATCAGTTGTTGAAACTACTCAGCAAATATACCGAGGGCTTATAGCCTCCAAACGCAACGTCGAGGGCCAGTCGCAAAACTACACCTATCCATCAACAAGAATCCATACCCATTACTGGTTTTCTACCTAGACTCCAATCTTAAAAGGACGAGTGCTCAGCTAGCCGACCGTAATACGTCCCCGCAAAGAATAGAAAGACTGCAACACAGGCGGACCCTATAGTGTCATCGCATCTACTATAGTCTCTGCTTGACGGAAACAAAGGCAGTCAGTCGGGTGAGCATCCAGCAAAGATAGATAATCTCGTCTTACTGAGTAATCTTCATCAAATGATCATTTCTGATTTCCAGACAGAGCCACATACCTACTCGTATGTGTAGCAGCGACCGACGTCAGAGTCCGGGGACTCCGCACGTGAGTCTCCGCCTCTCCGCAGGGTTGTTGGCCCGAGGTCTTCACATGCGCGCAACTCCGCTATTAGCTTCAACGAGTACCAAGAATGTGACCTGTTGCCTGACTTGTCTCTGACTCCTTCTTCCGCTTCCACATCACAGCTCCTTCGCATCTTCATCAGCTTACCCCACGTTGCAACACAGCACTTCTCATCGACCCTCATGGCCCTCAGTGTCCGCACCTGAGGGTGACAACTGCTGCACCGGCAGCCTGCGATCGTGGCAACCATAAATCACCACCCGAGGTCCCGCGGCCGGTAGATGAGACGGAGAAATGGCCGCTCAGTCGACACTACAGCATCGGGAGGATCCTCTCGTGGTATTGTACCACTACTATGTCAACCTCACTCGTGCCCGGATAAAGCGCTCTTCGAAAGCGGCCAAAACCATCGCCACCATCGCTTTGATTCTCTCGATCTT
The DNA here is from genome assembly GCF_003184785.1 of Aspergillus japonicus CBS 114.51. Taxonomy (NCBI): domain Eukaryota; kingdom Fungi; phylum Ascomycota; class Eurotiomycetes; order Eurotiales; family Aspergillaceae; genus Aspergillus; species Aspergillus japonicus. Next base: position 207,930 of record NW_020291681.1, read on the forward strand.
GGGAACTGGATATGGAGGCTATAAATGGTTTCATGAGAGGTCAAAGGAACATGCACAGGGCAGGCGGTTACTACGCCGGAACTCTGGGATCAGAGGGAAAGATGGAACCCGGACCATATACGTACCTTACAAGGGTTCCATGACCTCGAAGGTCAAGATCTATCCAACCAAACCCACGACATTTGATGCGCACCGGCGACTGTTTCTAAGCCCTCCTGCTGCCGCCCGCGTCGGGGACGGCGCGTCCAGTAGCCAGACCCCCCCGCCGATGACGAAGCCAGGCCTGAACCTCGCTTTCCTGCATCAGTTCCTCAGCCTTGGGAGCATCATGGTGCCCCGATGGAGCAGTAAAGAGACGGGTCTTTTGATGGGCCATGGCGTTTTCCTGCTCCTACGGACGTATCTTTCTCTATTGGTTGCCCGCCTTGATGGCGAGATCGTGCGAGACCTCGTCGCCGGTAAGGGCCGGGCCTTTGCCTGGGGCATCGTGAAGTGGTGTGGCATTGGAACACTTGCATCATACACCAACGCTATGATCAAGTTCCTCCAGTCCAAAGTGTCTATCGCGTTCCGGACCCGCTTGACGCGGTACATTCATGATCTCTATCTTACTAACGACAACAACTACTACAAATTGATGAACCTGGACGGCAGCATCGGCCAAGGGGCGGACCAGTTCATCACGCAAGACCTCACCCAGTTCTGCACTGCAGCGGCATCACTTTATTCCTCGATGGGCAAGCCGTTGGTGGACTTGTTCGTCTTCAACTACCAGCTTTATCGCTCCTTGGGACCGTTGGCTCTGACTGGAATCCTCACTGGGTATTTCAGCACGGCGGCAGTCCTTCGAAGACTCTCACCTCCGTTCGGCAAATTGAAAGCTGTCGAAGGGAAGAAAGAGGGGGACTTTCGTAGCTTGCATTCCCGGCTCCTCGCGAACGCGGAGGAGGTCTCGTTCTATGGTGGCGCGGATATCGAACGTGTGTTTCTGGCAAGAAGCTTCAAAGACCTCCAGCGATGGATGGAGGGGATTTACAGTCTGAAGATCCGGTATAACATGCTCGAAGACGTGATTCTGAAGTATGCCTGGTCTGCCTTCGGTTATCTTGTCACCTCCCTGCCAATCTTCCTACCTGCGTGGGGCGGATCGGGCGGCGCCCTGGAGTTGCTCGATTTACCGGAAGGCACCGGTCGTGAGCGCGACCGCATGAGAGAATTCATCACGAACAAACGCTTGATGCTGTCGTTAGCGGACGCGGGCGGCCGGATGATGTATAGCATCAAGGACATTTCGGAACTGGCTGGGTACACATCCAGAGTCTACAGCCTCATCTCCACCCTCCATAGGGTTCACGCAAATGCATACTACCCTCCGCGGGACTCAAATACGGAACTATACTCTCTGGCCGACGTTCAGGGAACCGTCCACAATGGATTCGATGGCGTGCGCCTCGAGCAGGTTCCCATCGTTGCCCCATCCCTCTATCCCCGCGGCGGCGATGAGCTTCTAGAGTCGCTGTCGTTTGTCGTGCACTCTGGAGACCATCTCTTGATCTCCGGACCCAATGGCGTTGGCAAGTCTGCTATTGCGCGGGTTGCTGCCGGGGTGTGGCCGGTGTATCGTGGCTTGGTCAGTCGGCCGCGGGGTTTCGGGCTCGACGGCATCATGTTCCTGCCTCAGCGGCCGTATCTGAGCGTCGGAACCCTGCGGGATCAGGTCATCTACCCCCACTCGGAGATCGACATGCACGAGGCCGGAGTATCGGACGCGATGCTGCAGAAGATCCTGGATGATGCCCACCTGGGCTACCTCCCTTCGCGGGAGGGCGGCTGGGACTCCCGGAAAGAGTGGAAGGATGTATTGAGCGGTGGAGAAAAACAGCGCATGGCCATGGCTCGCATTTATTACCACGAGCCGCGGTACGCCTTTCTTGATGAGGGGACCTCTGCGGTCTCATCCGACGTGGAGGGTCTGCTGTACGATCGAGCAAAGGAGCGCGGCATCACGGTCATTACGATCTCCACGCGTGCATCGTTGAAGAAGTACCACACCTACAGCTTGAACATTAGCATTGGCGCGGAAGGAGAACAATGGGAGCTGGAGAGGATTGGCACTGCCAAGGAGAAGCTGGGGGTCGAGAAGGAGATCCAGGAGATCCGCAAGCGATTAGACAAGGTAGAGGAGTGGAAACGGCGCCGAGAAGAGATTGAGGAGGAGTTGCGCAAGGTCTGGGTGGAAGAGGGCGAACTTAGCCCTCCGCCTTACGAGACAGGTTCCGAAGCTGTAGAAGCTCAGTGAGAAGGGGCGACTTACTTGATTGCTTCATTTTACATTTGTGATGCGTTGCGGTACACTATATTCATCACCAACAGCTGCAAGGTCAGGGAAGCAACCCGACTACATATCACATCACCTCACGTAAAGACTATGGGTATTTGAATAAGATAATTCTGAGCTCGGTCTCAGCTGCAAACAATTCTTCACTCAACAAGACCCCCATCTTCTAAGTCTTTCTGTTTGGTGAATATATCTCCTTTCATTGCCCCGTAAATCACATGACTGGCAGCCACGGCAATGCAATGGAATCCCAACCATAATTGATTTTCTAACAATTTTCGAATAATTTCCAAAGCTTCTTTCCCAGCGACTTTCCCCTTTACCTGAATTATTAGAGACCAAGCTACTGTCTTCGAGACATTTTCACACAATTTATCGCAACACTCCTGGCTATTTGTGACGACAAGAATGTCCAGTGGCTTCTTGGGACACCTGTTTCAAGGGTAGGCAAAAACGACGGAGTTGTTCGCATTTCCCGCGCCTCCCCTAGAATCAAGCAGAGGCCGCAAGTCAGCGCTATCCCGCGGAGGGGCGATCTGACCACATAATGGCTAACATTAAGATGGAAGACGAAGATCCCGGGGTGATTGTCATCCCCATTGACACTACATACAGCGATGGGGATCGAGCTGGATGGCCGACGGGGGACCACTTCGACATGCCCGACGACAGCTACTATCGGCGCAAGATCGCGAGGCTGTGGGCACAGGAGCTGGGCTTTTATAAACCTGGTAGGTTTATGTTTCATCCTTACAACTATTTCGTGTGTCTCAAATTTGTTTGCATTTTACTTTCCGTTTGATATCTATGTATGGGTAGGGTACAGGTACTTTGTGTCATGCTTGCTTGTTTCCGTTCCGCCCTCCATGTCTCGCTTGCTGTTTGTCTCAAGTTCAGTGTAACGGGCTATGATCTGCTTGGTGGCTTTCTTTCCACCCCAAGGTCTTTATTTATATTCCAGATTTGTCCAATTGGATTGATACCCCGTGGCTCTTGTTGTGAAATCCTATGTTTTGTGCATTGACCATTCGCCAATCCATGTTTAACCTCATGCGCGTGCAACCTAACATGCACGATGGAAGTACCGTGATCCTGCACATTTCACTCTCACATTGCACTCTCATGTCAAATCAACCATTATCCCAGACACATTCTAATATAAATGCAGGACAGGAATACATTCTGGATTCTTTACCAGACGGGTTTGCGATTTTCGACAGACCGCGGGGAACGGACCCCAATATCGTGAGTTGCACAACTGATATCTAGTGAATGCTCTTAACGCCCAACCCAGCGAGATCGTTTCCTCTACGGCCATCCACTTCAACAATACTTCTACTCCACTGTCCAGTTTTTTCCGCATTTCTGCCATCTGATGAACCAAGGCAAGGAGCCCTGCTCCTGCCATCTCTGCGAGAAGCTAGCTAAGCGCAAGAGAGGTACGTTCCTCAGGTTAACTGCTTGGAATCTACTGACGTGATAGGTAGACGGTATCCCGATCGGAAGAGGAGTTGGCCGGCCCCGTGGACGACCTTACGGCTCGGGCACGCGCACGTCGTCCGGCACCCGCACCCCGATTAAACCTGTAGGCACCCCCGGCAGACGCGGCCGACCTCCCGGCAGTGGCAGAAAGCCCGGTCGACCTCCTGGTTCTACTGCTGCTGCTGCTGCTGCTAGTACTTCTGCTGTTGCTATACGCTCCTCCGAACGGTTGCCCGGCCGGCCGTCGGAATCCAGCATGCAATACATCGCCGACAGCGAGGGCACCCCGGACGTGTTCAAAGCTGCCGTCATCAAACTCCGCGCGAAGGGCCAGCTAGACGAGAAGATCACGGAAACCGACAGCATGGACTGGCGCGCCGAGCGCACGCCGCTGCGCGAATACCTGGAGAAGCTGAACATGCTCCCGTCGTTTGTGCCGCGCACGGGCGAGCTGGTGCTGTGGACGACGGAGTACGAGGGGAAGCTCGCGTGGAACCCGGAGGCGGGGCAGGTCCAGATCTACAGACACAAGCAATGGCACGGGGCTCCCGACTGGCGCGCGGGCGTCGTCGGCCAGCTGCCCGAGGAAGATGTGGTCCTGCAGGATATCGTCGTCACGACGCCGAAGACATGGGGGCCGAACTACTCGGGGTTCCGGGTGGAGACGTTCCCGGACCCCAACAGCGAGGACAAGAGCTACTCTCTGCAGCACAAGTATGTGCCCATGAAGTGCATCCGGCCGTTCGGCGCGTACGAGCATTTCTTGCAGGGCGTGCCGCGGGAGCAACTGCACCCGTCCATCGAGAATGCCCTGACCGTCATGGCGTCGTTCAGCCTGCTGGAGAAGTACCGCTTTCAGGGAAGGTGGCCGGACGCCGCGATCTACTGTCGCGGGATCTTCCTGGGGGCGGAATTCCTGGCTGTCGGCGACGCGGTCCGGCTCAAACCGTCGGGGTACGAGGTAGATACAGATACCGTCAGTCCTGCGACGACAGCAGTCACTCTCAACGTGATGGTCATCCACGAGATCCGCCTCGAGCTGAAGGAGTGCGACGCCGACCCGCGCTCCAGACAACTGGCCGAGACGTACCAGGTGCGCATCCAGGGCAAAGTGTACACGAACGATCGCGAGCGCGCAGCAGCCCTCCTACAACAACGGACCCCAAACTCCCCGCAACCGCAGCCCCTCACCTCGGACGAGATCGCGAGCACCTTCCACTACGTCGGCATGAGCGGCTACGGGGAGTGGTACCCGCTCCACGCGGGGGCGCTGGTGAACATCTCCCAAGACATGATCCTGGGCCGCTGCTACGAGCCCGACGCGATGCAGCTGCTGTTCCGCTCGCCGGCGCTCCGCTACGATCTGCACGGGGTGCTGCGCGGCCGGGCGTACTCGCGGGCGACCGACGAGCGCATCCGCGCCGGCAAGCGCTGGTTCTGGGGCGATTTCCGCACGCAGACGCTGGCGCTCGACACGCTCAACGGCGAGGACGTGGGCCACTACAGCGACGTGCGCGACGTCAAGATGTGGCGGGCCAATCTGCGGGTGATCGACGGCACGGCCAAGGCGGCGGACTTCCGCGATGCGAAGATCCCCGGCGATGTGGGCCGGCCGTCGACCAAGACGGCGTCGAATTTTGCGAAGGTCGGCAAGCTCAGCAAGCTGGTCAGCACGGGGTTGGGCGCGGTGGACAGCAGTGCGCCGGCGAGTTCGGCGGAGGATGGCGATGGCGATGGCGATGGCGGGACGAGTGCTGTCTCTGGTGGGGGGGAGAGTGAGTCCGAGCAGGAAGATTACACGCTGCGGATCGATCAGTTACGGGGTGGCACCGAGGAGACCGAAGGAGGGGACTACGTTCCTGGGCTGGCGCAGCCGCAGAACAAACGCGCGCGCATGATGGGAGATGAGCATGTAGCGTAGCATTTCCAATCTTGACTGCCGTCCCAACCAACACAGAATAACCCAAAGCCCCCCTCTACCTATCCATGATATCCATGAACCTCCCACTAATACGTCCTCGCCACGACCCCCCTCGCAAAATCCGCAAACGAGACCCCGGGCTGCACCTCCTCCTCCAAATTGGGCTGCGTAAACACCGCCAACGTATTCCTGGCGATCCTGCGGCCGTCCAGCCCCGTCCGCGCGCCCTTGACAAAATGCGGCACCGCGCGGAACTGGCCCCGGGTGATCAGCTGCAGCGCCTCGCCCGTCTGGAACGCCAAACAGTCCCGGGGGATGTTGACCTTGACGATCTGGCCCGTGCGGGACTTGATATACAGGCCGGCCGAGGGATCCGGCGACGCCGGCAGTTCGTGCAGTGGCGTCCCACTGTCCGCCAGGTTTTGGTCCGCCTCATCCACAAACATCGCCGACGTCAACCCCGTCAAACAGCTGTGGTCGAGGTGCGTCGCGCACCAGTCATCATCACCCTCACCCTCAGCCTCAGCCCCAGCCCCCTCTACTTCTTCTTCCGGCGTGGTGGTCGGAAAATAATGCAACAGCCTCGCCTTCGTCGTCAAACTGCCCCGCACCACCTTCTCCAGATACCCCGGCACATAGCCGGAGACGTTCTCGACCGCGAACCGATCGCACGCGCGCGCCACCAGCGCCGCGGTGTCGATGATCAGGCTACACAACTCGCGGACGCTGGGCTCGAATGACGGGAGGCTTGTCGGGGCGGGCCAGATGTTCGGGGCTGTGTATTCGCTCAGATCGGGGTGGTGGTCGGCCGGGGCGCCTTGCAGGTCGGGCGACTGGTGGAAGGCGCAGTTGAGGTAGTAGCTGCCCTTGTGGGTGTCGTAGACGCCGGGCCGCAGGGTTTCTTTGCCGTGCGACCAGCCGACTAGGTATTTGGCTGCGGCGGAGGTGAGGGTTTCTGGTTGAGGAGTTAGAGAGGTGGGGTGCTTTCAGAAGAGAGGGGGAGGGGGTTCAAGGGCGCACCTAGTTCTTCCTGCGGGAGAGCGGCGAGGTAGGAGGCGTTCGAGAGGACTTGGGCGCGCAGCGGGGCGAAGTTCGCGGGCAGGTCTTTGACGATGATGATGCCTAGGGAGGAGGGGCCGAAGGCTTCGGTTAGGGTGGCGAAGGTTATGGTTCCTGGGTTTTGTGGTTAGGTTTGGGTGGCTTTGGTGGGTTTGGTGGGTTGAGGGGGGAATCGTGAGGGGATGTATGCTATCGCGCGCACGATGGATGCTGGTGGATGCTGATGTACATGTATGCCTAGTGCAGGGTAAGGTCCAGCTTACCATCAATCAACTCCTTCAGGCTCACGGTCACGGCCTGGCCTTGCGGGATGTTCTCGAGAGTCATGGTGAGGTCGTCTTGATTCTGTGATCCGACAAAATACAGACTGCGAGAAGGAAACAAAAAGAAAGAAAGAAAGAACAAAAAAAAAGGATGATTTCCCCAGACAAAAATTTGGCTCGGCCCGCTCCGATGCCCGCTTATCAACGGCTTATCGGCTGTCAGCCCATTCTTTGCCGAGGATGATACAGATACAGATACTGTATACTCATTGGCATGGGGTGGACGGAGATATCTGGCGATAGGAGAGATCTGGATATATGGTATCTATGGGTAAAGTTTGTGGTAATGTACAATAGAGGGGTGTAGCTGACGAACATCCCTTATAGAGAGGACTAAACCTTCTCAACAGCCTCCTCCTCCTCCTCCTCCTCCTCCTCGCCAACCTTCTCAGTCTTCTCAGACCGACGAGTGACCTGCCGGAGATTGCCAAACGGAAGCACGTCACTGATCTTCTTGGCCCCCGTGAACAACATGCACAGCCGATCAATCCCGCACCCCCAGCCTCCCGTCGAGGGCAATCCCCATTCCAGCGCCTCGAGGTAGCTCTCGTCGATCTCCTCAGTCTCGTTGGCCTCCTTGCTGAACCGCACCTGGTCCTCGAACTTGCGCCGTTGCTCGAAAGGAGAGTTCTCCTCCTCGTAGGTGTTCACCACCTCCCGGCCCTCGATGAACAGCTCGGCGCGCGCGGCAACGCGCTGGCCGGTCGTCGGGTCGACGAAAGACTTGGACAGAGGGGACAGGCATTCGGGCGGATTGATAATGAAGGTGGGGTCGATGCACTGCGGCTCGACATATTTGCTGCAGAGCTCGTCCAGGAGACGCGGGAGGGTTGGACTTGAGGGTTCGGGGAGGGAGAGGTCGCGATACAGTTCCTTGACCTGCGCTAAGGCATTTGGCGAAGTAAGCTCCGGCAGTTTGCGGCCGATGGCCTCCTCGATTCCGGTGATAAAGTCGATGCGACGGAATGGCGCAGTGAAGTTCGCCTCGGTGGGAGTGAACGTGTTATTGGTGTTCACCTCGTCGATGCGGGTTGACAAGCCCGAGAGAAGCTTCTCCGTAATGGAGATCAGCTCTTCCAGGTTGGCATAGGCGTGATAGAATTCACAGGTAGTAAACTCCGGGTTGTGTGTCTTGTCCAGTCCTGAATTCCCGCTGTCAGCACTCTCGCCCACATCGAGGTCCACGCGAACATCCCCTACCTTCGTTGCGGAACGAGGGCCCTATCTCAAATACTCGATCGAACCCTCCAACGACCAACCGCTTTAACCACAGTTCCGGCGCAATGCGCAGAGACAGCTGCCGGTCGGGAAACTCGGTGGCAGATGTGTGAAAGGGGCGTGCAATTGCACCCCCTGCTACTGCCTCGACAATCGGTGTGTTGACTTCCATAAAGTCTCGGTCGACGAAGAACTGGCGAACATATTGGATGATAGCCGACCGGGCGCGGATGATGTCTGCCGTTCGCTGATCGGCCAGGAACTGAACATGACGAGGATATGGGGAAGTCTCGTGCTTATGGGCGTCCAAAGGCACATCGTGCAGACAAGGCGAAAGCAGTTGAGGCAGTTGAGTCGCCAGGATGGTGAGCTCGCCTCGTCCGGTGCGGTGAGGCCTACCGGTTACGGCTGGGGGAGAACGTTCAGTCGAGGACCGAAGGAATACAACGGGTGTACTGGTAGATGGAACATACAGAAGGCATCGCCCCGGCGAAGCAGCCGCGAAAAATCTCTGAAGTGTTCGGGAGTCACCCCTTCCAATTGACGGATATTGCACATCACTTGCACTTTATGGCCATTTTGCGACATGTCGAAGAAGATCAACTTGTTGCCAGCCAGTCTAGAGGTACGTATCCTACCTACTGATCTAAGTACGGAGACAACATGTGGTAGAGCGCCAGCGGAGGCAGAGACCTACCATGGACAACAACCGTGTCTCCTTCTACTTCATTATAATCTAGGTGGCAGTAGCGGTCCCGAAACTCCGCCGTGCTCATGGAGTGTTCATTGCTCTCAAGCCGAGGATATGCCTCGGAAAGTGTCTTCTGGACCTCCTGCAGACGCTCCTTGAAAGCTCTTTCCGGGGAGGCTGCGCTGCTGCTATGCCTTGGGGCACTGGCAGCAGCGAGGCGCTGATTTACTCGAGCAAACTGGCCATTGGCCTGCAGAATCTGTGTACGGGTTGAGATGGGTGCTCCTGTACTGAAGATGCCGTATTAGCAATTGTACTTGATGAGTAGATGCAAGCGTGGCAGAGAACAAAAAGGTATTGAATTCAGATGACATTAGTCTTCCAGTTGCGCTCATTACTTGGAGGTTTCCCTCCAAGCATTCAGTGCAGCGGTTCTGAGAAATGGAAGGGTATGTCTCATCATAACGAACAATTGCAAGGCAGAAATAGTGCCGCTTAGGCCAACTCACCTAAACAGACGCCTTCCGGCTCTCAGCCGCGATGCCCACTGCGGGCGGATGGATTGCATTGAAAAGAAGAAAGACCAAGGACTACGTGCTCACATCATTTGCAGCAAGACGGGAAAGAAAACAAGAGCAGGTTGTGTGCGGAAGAGAAGCAGGGGAAAAAGGCAGCCGACAGAAAATCCTGAGGCGGTGAGAGGCAGGAAGCCCGCTCCGACTTTCCTTCCGCTCCCGGAGCTTCAAACAAGCAGAGCGAGAGAGACTCTGGAGTTCCAACTATACAACTCTTAACCTTGTTTGATCTTCAAATGTGAGCGCCATGCTTCCCAAGGCTTCTCTATCGGCTGCCAGATCTTGCTAACCTATACTTCTAGCTTACCCCACCTCTCACACCCCCCCCCCCCATCATCACAATGTCTTTCCTCTTTGGCGGTGCCCCCAAGATGTCCTCGGAGCAGAAGATTGCTGCCGCTGAGACCGAGGTGGAGATGATCTCCGACATGTTCAACCGGTGAGTCGACCGATGAACCTGAGCCTGAAAGCTCTGCGTGAAGCTACCCTTCCAGCCCTCGATGACCGCCCTCTCCACTCTCCCGGCTCCATACACCATCTGTCGCCGGCATGAAACTGACCACCGATAATCAACTAGCCTGACCGAGTCCTGCACCAAGAAGTGCATCCCCAACGACTACCGCGAAGGCGATCTCAACAAGGGCGAGTCTGTCTGCCTCGACCGCTGCGTGTCCAAGTTCTTCGAGGTCAACATCAAGGTCAGCGAGAAGATGCAGGGTGAGGCCGCCAACCGACAGGGTGGCATGGGCATGGGCATGTAAACTGTTGATTGATATACTCTGGGGCTCAAAACTGTTTCCATTTATGTATTTGTATCATTGATTGGGTCTTTTCTTTTCTTTTTCTTTTCTTTTTTTCCGGGGAAAGTTGTGCGTGCATATCGTCAGGATTTGTTGCGCTACGTTTGCCCGTGATGACATGGTTCTGGCATTTTGGATGACATTGTCTCTCGCATAGAAAGTGGGAATGGTCTTTGGGATCAGATAGCATTGGGAATGAAATCTATCCTGGATGTGAAGGGTCTGTCTTTATTGCTCGTGTCCAGGTAGAGCTACTGCATTAGTTAACATCGAGCATGACATAAGATGTGGCTGGGACGCTTGGCTGGGCCGCTGAGCTGTGGCTGACCGGTAGGCAGCTGCGTTTGATGCACCGTTAGTGGCGTCCATTGTTCTAGAAGCCAGTCCGGATAAGGCAATACGAAGCTCTTCAGACAACAGAGACTACAGAGTTCTAAACCATGTTATTCTTAGAACTCTTCAAAATCTGGATCTTACTGAGTCGAGTTGATTAACCGTCTCAATCAAACCCTCGGCTCACCGCTCACCGATAAGTTGCACCGGAAATCCCCTTGTGACGTCGTTGGCTGCAATGCCCGGCAACCAAAAGGGAATGAACGCACTGCACCGCACCGCACCGCACCGCAACAACCACCCGCTTCGCGGCCAACAACGCCTGTGCTTTTCTTCCTTTGCCCTTCCTTTCACCCTCGCCAAATATATCCTCACGGGATGACATGGACTGACGGCCCCTAGCTTGGCACCTCACGTTGAAGCTTGAGGCTCCATCGGCGCCCCCATCCGCCCCCCTCATCCAGTTTCCCGGATATGTCAATGGCACTTGCTTTCTTCATCGCTGGTCCAACTGAGAAAACACCCCTGGAGGGTTAACCATTTGGTGTCGCGTTCTTCTTTTCACTCTTACCGCGTTTGATCTCTAGTTCCCTGGCCGGTTCTACAACGCTCGTCTCATCGCTACCCCCCCTCGCCCAGAGATCGAATCTGTACTCATCCCTTATGTGTTAGGGAAGCTGGTACCGTTTATCACACACCATGCCACCGTCATCTCCCACGCAGACCGGTGGGCCTGCCACGCCTGCTGCAACAGCAGCACGAGAGCCGACCAAAATAGTACCGAAAGAGAGTCCGCTCGTGCAAACGACCGGCCCCGACGGACAGTCGCCGCCTCCGCGGCCGGGCCACCAGAAACTCGTCTTCACCGATCCGGTTGCCTTCCGCTACCTGGAGGAGGACCCGGCGACCATTGTGCTACATCGGCGAATGACTCTGAGTGGGTACGAGGTCTACATTGTTGAGCAATGGGCGTGCACGCGGATCCATCCGACTTTCATTATTACGACCTACACCGGAGATCCGTCGCACAAAGTCGCCGTCGGGGTGCTGAGCGTCCCGACGGATGAGTCGACGTGGTCTCCCCGTCTGCGGCTGTACTTCAACGCTGTGGTGCAATGCCAGGCCCAGAAGCGAGACACGCCCCTGGGGACGCTGATGGTCACCGATCTCAGCATCTTTCCGTGCGCCCTGGCACTCATACCCGTCCCGGACGGCGATGTCCTCAAGCACAAGGACGATTTCATCGTCAATGAAAATCTGAAGAGGTTAGGTTGCTCGGGCCGTGCTAGCTTGAAGCTGCAGCCCCCGTCGCCTGCTACCGAAGCCAAATTCCACCAACTCTACCGGACCAGCGAAAGAGTACCCCTGTATAGTGCCGTGGTGGAACTGGTGAAACAGTGCCAGATCGCCTTGATGATGTTCGGCAACCTGGCGCCGGAGTATGTCGACGGCCTGCTTTGTGATATGACCGAGGCGGCCATAGCCGATTGGTGGACCGAGATTGGGATGGACTTGTACAACATCGAACCCAGCGACAGTATGCTAGGCCCCATCTCGGTCTCGGCTCTTCTCGGAACCCTCATCGGGGCCCGGAATCGGCTGCATGCGTTCGGTGCCCCCGTTGGCAAGGACGCGTTCGATATCCCGAACCTCAAACGGGGGATCGGGAGCTTCCAGAAATCACAGAAGATGAAACGAACCAGACGGCTGGACCGCCAGACCCTGGACCGATTACATCGAGCCACTGCGAAAGCTGCGAATGCCGAGGGCTGGACCGACGCGGTGAAGTCGACGGTGGCCGAGCTGAGCGGGCATGGCGGTGAGATGGTGATGGGGATGGTTCGGGGTCGCGAAAAGGGCGGGATCGCCGACATCGAGACTCTGGACATTGACACCTTTGCGCGTCTGGTGAAAGGCGAGAGGGCAAAGTGGCTGTGGAGGGGCAAGCCACGCAAGGGTGCCATCGGCGAGTCGTTCGGTGGCGGCCCGGGCGCAGCGGACATGCTTTTCACCAACGATGAGCAAGGCGGCTATCTTTGGACGACGCGGAAGAGACATTCTCAAGAGGACATGACCGTGGATCGGCAGCCATCGGAGGCGGATCGCCCACGGAAACCTTCCGAATCAGCCGCCACCTTCGACGAGAAGGATCAGAACTTGAGTAGCATCGTGCGGAGAGGCGTGAGTGGAAAGGTGTCAGACGCGCGAGCGGGATTTGGCAGATTCAAAGATGCGGTGGGCCTGCGATCCCATCCGTCGAAGCATCCGCGGGAGGGGCAGTATGGCTATGGCGATTCGTCTCACCTGCCTCCGATTGACAGCGACACCGAACCAAATCCGCCGAAAAAGCCCGATGGTGATCCGAACCCTGCAGAGCAAGGAAGCATTTACGAGTCCGAGGGCCGAGCTCTCAACGAGGATGCCGCGGCTGCCGAGTCTGTACCAAGCATGGTGCCCCCACAATCACCCGAAGCAAAGACACCCGCAATCACGGTGGAGGCCGTTCCGGACACTGCCGACTCGGAGTCTGCCCGCAAGGTCCCAGTCTTCCAGCCGCCGTCCGAGGAAGAAGTGCCCGACGAAGACTCCCGCCGGAGGACCCCTTCGACCGACGTCTCCGCCGACCGGGAGCGGACGCCCGACATTGGGATCATGTTGCTGCGCCGGCCGCGGAGCTGCGCCCAGCTGCTGGGCCCGGAGACGAGGGCGAACCCCGAGCGGACCGACGACCACTGGCCCCGGCATCTGTCCTTCAGCACCGTGGAAGAGGTGGTGCTCGGCTGGGACGGGGTCGGCGGCAGCAGCAGCAGCATCCAGGAGCGGCCCGACGCTCCCCTGGAGGAGGCGATCCGCCACGAGGACGTCCTCGCCTCGGACGCCCGCCTCTTCAGCGCCCAGATCCGCGAGCTGAGCGAGCAGACCGCCCCCTGGGTCGAGCAGCAGGTGACCTCGGTCGACGACCTCAACCGCTGCCTGCACGAGAGCTACGAGAAGATCAACGCCGCCTACCTGGAGCGGCTCGCCGTCTTCCAGCAGCTGCGCGGCAAATCCTCCGACCTGCTGACCGAGGAGCACACCCACCTCACCGACTACATGCGGCGCGTCGAACTCATGGGCGCCAAGCTGGACTACGAGCTCCACGTCCTCGAGTCCAAGGTCGAGGATGTCGAGGCCGGCCTCGGCGAGTTCGAACGCCACGTCGCCGACGTGGAGACGAGGGTCCGGTTGCTGGTGCGCGGGGAGAGGGAGAAGGACAAGCAGGGTAGCAGCAGCAGCAGCAGCAGCAACGGTGGCTCCTGGCTATCTTGGCTGGGCAAGTTGGCTGGTCTGTAGAGCTGACTTGCGTTGCGTTTGAGTCCACGTTCGCGTTCAGCGGTGGAGGAGAATCGTGTCCGCTTCCGTGTGTAATAAGTAGGTATCTTCGCTGTATTTGTTCCAGCACCTCGAGTTGTATACCCCCTGTTTATTGTAGAAGAGAGAAATTAAAGGCAATCAAATGAAAAGCAGATGCTAGTATATACCACATTTGTGTTGTGTTGTGTTGTGTTGTGTTGTGTTCCAGGGGTGTGCCGTAACTCCGAACCCACGGCGGGAATTTATGTTTCCACTGCGTGGTCAGTTAGATATAGTCCGGGACGGCATGGCAACATCTACCGTTATTTGCGAGTTCTTGAAAATTTGAAAGTTCGAAAACCAAGCACCGAAGGAATGCAATATTCCACTCTCCACAGGGCGTTTTCCTGCCAAAAACCTACCCGTGCCTGGAAAACTTCCAGGCTGGCGAAGTTGATCACGTTGGAAGCGGTGGTTGTGAACCGAGGCTGTGATGCGCGTCACTTCGGATGTATATAGACCAACCGGCTGGATAGCGGGACCCCCGCCAAACCACCGGGTTTGTTGGCGCTTGCTCTCAAAAATGACACCCAAAACGAAGGAAGCCGGGGTTCCCTATCCATCTTAGGCGCACATCCGCGTCTAGAGTACCTCGGAAAGATCTGGAGAATCGGAACTGTCTTCGGATTGAAATCATTTGGATGTTTGATCAATGAGATACGAATAGGAAATATGTACACCTAACCCACCCACTCCATCCCTTGCGCTACGCTTCATTAAAGAAATACCGAATATCCAGCCCGACCCAATTCCTGATAACGCCGCAAAGGAACAAGAGACATATAATAATAAAAGAAATACTCGAAACAATGTACGTACTGAGTTCTGACCCCTGGACGCCCGCTGATTACATGGTAAGGAGGAGGTAGTGATATGTACTTACTTGTGGCCTTGGTTTTGATGACGACTCGAACAGGAGAATAAACGACCTAGAGGAACACCTTCCTGGCCTCGCGCGGATGGCTCTCGCTCGGGCAGTAAGGGCATTTGAACCGGCTGCCCTTACACAATCGTTTGAGCGATTCCTCGGCAATGACGTGCCCGCAGGGCATCATCATGGGTGGATTCTCGTCGGTGGTCTGTTCCTTGGAAACGGGACAGACGAAGATGGAGTGGAAGAGGTAGGATGGGGGGAGTGGGATTTCGACCTGCCGGGCGTGAGCGTTATTAGGATTCTCGTGGTATGCGGGGACTTTTTCTTTCTTTCTTTTTTTTTTTTTGGGGGGGGGCATTCTTACCGGCAGCTCGTTCTCGGTGGTCCACTCGGTCCGTTTGGCTTTCATGATGGTCTGGAGTTTCAATAGGGTTGGGAGGGCGATTGCGCCGGCGGTGGCGGCGATGTATAAGGGCGAGTCCGCGGAGAGGCCGAGCAGCGAGCAGAACTCCCGCGTGAACGAGTGTGCTACGTCGGACCATGCCGAGGGGTTGTTGAAGATGCTCCGGTAGGGCGAGTCTTGCAGGTTGGGGCAGAAGGCCATCGCGCCCATGAGCTGCTGCACCTCGCGCAGGTACCGGGGCAGGAAGCCGTGGAACTCGCGGCGGGCGTATGCCAGAGCCGCCTGTCGTCCGGCCGGGGTCGGACCCTGCTGGTCGTGGGCCCCGTGGAAGAGCCAGACGAACTGCAGCCGACAGAGCTCGAACTCGAGGTTGCTCCCCCGCGCCGCCAGCGCCTCGTCATTGTCCCGGGCCCATTGTATGGCGGGCAGTAGGTTGTTGTTCTCTTTCAACTCGTGGAGGATGTAGTACATCGTGGCGAACTGTTTGCGCACCTCGCCAGACGGAACCTCGTCGATGTCGAGGAGGGATGCGGCATTTTCGGTGGCGTTTGCCGTGTTGGCTTGCTTATTCTCCGCGGCCTTCTTTTCCGCCATCTCCGAGAGGAAGGTGGCCGCCACCGAGAACTGCCCTTCCCTCAGCAGATGCATCGCGATGGCCCGGTTGATGAGGTGTTCCTGGGAGGAGAGGAGGTCATGTTCCATGCTCGGGAGGGGTCTGTCTTTGAATAGCTAGGAGGTCTGTCAGCCAACATCCAGGCGGGGGCGTCAAGATCGGACGAATCCGGGCTCGTGCTACCTTGTCCAAGGCCTTCGAGTATTTGTTGAGACCGCTATGGGTCTCTTTAAGACTGTCATTGATGGAATCGAAGGATGCTTTGACCGGATTCTGTAGCTTGGCGAGGATAATCGATGCTTGACTCGGATCTGGTGGTGATCCTCTTGTCAGTATAGTTCGGTGACTGCGGGGTGGTGGGCCTGAGGAGGGAACCAACCTGCAGCAATAGCGTCCCGCGCATTTTGCAATAGATCGATCGAGTGTTGTACCGACTTGAGGCCTTGAGCGGCTTTGGTCTTCTTTACGAGTCTCTCATGTTCTTTCTGCACGAGCTCCATGGTGATGGGGGGCAGGCTCGAGGCCGGGCGTATGAAAGCGGTGTCCGACAGTTACCGCTCTTTGAGGGCGGAGCTGGCAATAGCCATAGATTGGGGATCCCTAAGGCAGGCGTTCGCTTACTGGTGCCTCTGGCGATCGATAAACAAAGGATTTAGGACTGAGGAGACAACTGCAATGTACCGGAGAGTAGAAGACAACCCAGGAAGAGAACGAGGGATCTGGAGGGGGTCACAATGCAATGATGGGCAGGTGAGTGTCCGGAGCAGGTGAGCAAGTTAGCAACCCGGGCCTCCTCTCCGTGGTAATACAACACTCTGCTGTCCCAGCCAATTACGACATGTCACATCACGTGCTACCGGGTCATCGCCGATACCTGCCGTACTGTATTCCAAGCACTGTGCAATACCTGATCTACACCGCAGTCAAATCGTCTTTCTCTTGCGGAGTGTCACCTCAATTGGCGCAGGCTGTAGGTGCCCGACTCGCTCAAGAGGCACTTAGGCCTTGGTTCATTGCAGGTTAAGCCTGACCACAATGACAAGAACCACCCCTGAGCCAGCCAGGTCGAGGCTCAGAAAGTCATGGGATCCAATGGCTGAATTTTCAAGATGGGATGGATGGTTGCCATAACCATTATCTTCTGCTCAACTCGTAGATTGAGTGCCAACGGCTTGTTTCCCACTGCAGGCAGCCTGAGGCCTCACATTGAGGACACGGCAAGGGCCACCAGACACAACCAATCAGAGACCAGAACGCATCTCGCTTCTGCCTAGCGCGGGTGAGTCAGGCTTGGCGGGGGTATATAAGCCTCCCGCCTTCGCCCAACTCTTAGAATCTTTTTTTCTTTTCTTCTCCATCCTGGTGCACGGGTTTTACACGTGTCAGTGAGGAGACATCCGAGACCGTGTTTTTGCTAGTTGAAAACTACTTTTTTGACCGCTCTGACTGGCCTTCGGGTCGGTCAGGAATTTTTGAAAAAAAAAACACTGCTCTGAGCCCTGTTATGTTCTGGGCTCAGTTTTAAGAGTACGTAGATGACTGTATGTTCGCTGTTGTCTCCCTGTGTGAAGCTTGACTTCCACGGGCTGTACTCGCCAATCGGTCTTCTTTTCACTGCTGTTTGCTTCCCTTGTGGAAGCCTGTAGAGAAGAGAGAAGATGATACACTGTGAACTTGAATTCAGTGAAATTATCCACCATGGTTGTGTTGCCTAGTTGGTCCTGTAGTGTGGACGCTTCTCTGGACATGAATCTGTCAGGCGAGTGCTTGTCTGTCTGTGTGAAACCTGCGCCTGGCTGTGAAGTTGTCATCGTACTCCGTAGCTGATTCTGTAACTCGGTTCTATGCATGTTTGATGAGATGCACGCACTGGTCATTTGCGACCTGTCGGTCACCAGCAGGAAAAGGTCGAAATGATAGATCGCGAGATGCCGGCAAGCAGCGGACTGGTGATTTGCTGGGTTGGTGGGCGACCCTCTCCGGTCCACCCCCTTTCCGCCTCTTCTCCCTCAGTCATTGGGCAATGGCTTCACCCGTGACTGCGCGGTCTTTTGGCGATGGAACCTCAACCACTTTACGCGTGCATTACCGGATCTTACGCGTGTGCTGCATGCCCCTCCACCATCCATGCTGCCTTCAGCTGCTGCATCTCAAAGTCTATCGAGTCCCTGTCATCCCAACCTGCAGCAGTTTGCTTTTTACAAGGATGTCGAGTCTAGATGGTTTCTCTTTGTTCGATCTTGCCAATGGGAAACACCCCCCCGTGAGATGCGTGGGGAGGGGAGACTCTCCTTTTCCCCCTGGGACTTGGGACTTCTGCCACTAACTATTCAAGGAAAGACAATACTTACATACAGGTTTCTATTTCACTCATCGTTTCATTGACTTCCAAGGAAGTTCATAACCCTGGAAGATTCCTTCCTACCCTTCATTCATTTGTCGAGCGCTAGACTTTCTTCTCTTTCTCTAACCTGAACTCCCTATCCCCCTCCCTTTTCGCCAACCCCTGATCCACAAACATGTTAGCTCTACAGCAGCAGCAACAACAACAACAACAACGAAGCAGGAGCAGTAGTGGTAGTCCTCGAAATCTCTCCACCAGACGACAACAAGCCCATCCCGAGGCCTTCTCCTCACGATATGGAGCCGGGAAAGCCAGCACACGCGTCCTGAGAACACGGTCTCGCGAACGACAATCGATCACCTCCCGCCGTCTACTACAACAACAACATCGCCGGCGGGAGCCCCCTGATAGTCCCCCAGATGGCAGGTCTGTTTCCCCCATGATACAGTCGCTCTCAGACTTTCACCCAGCTAACCCGCAGCGCTATAGCTCCCTTACCCCAGCGACAGTCACCCTCTGCGTAGGACCCGAGAAGCGTCTCTTCGCTGCTCACCGGGACATCATCTGCGTCTCCCCTTATTTCGCCGCCGTGTGCGCCCGTGCCCGTGCTGCCTCCTCCACAGATCCGAACAGCAACACCTTCAACAATCCCATCTACCTCCCCGACGAACAGCCCGAGATCCTGTCCTGCATCCTCGAATACCTCTACCGAGGCGACTACTTCCCGCGACTCCTGCACAACAAGACTCGAAACACCTGGCAGCTGGAGACGGCCTCATCAACAACGGGGAGTAGCGATGCCGAGCCCGATGGCGCAACCATCTTCCATCCCGGGGTAGGCGCGGAGATCCTGCGAGATACAGCTGTATAGTAAGTGTGCCTCTGTCCCTCTATGTGTTTTGTAACCAAGTATATCCTTTTTCAATCGTGCAATATCCATGCCTACATGTACCGTACAGATTGTATAACCTGTCCACCTCTCCCGCTCCCGCTCCCCCCCCCCCCCCCCCCCCCCCCCCCCCCCCCCCCCCCTAAACACCCTTTTCCCAACCCAACCTCTAGTCCCTCCCCAAAATCCATCTGTATCTCCAAGAGAACCCCTCCCATAAATCCCAAACACCAACCCAAAAAGACTCCCAACCAAACTAATCCCTTTGGATGGAAAACCAGCTGCGCCGCCCAAAAATACGGCCTGGAGACCCTGAAACGCCTCGCCCTCCGCAAGCAGGGCCTGCACGCGGGCATCTCGTGCAGCACCATCCTGACCAGCGCCCGCTACGCCTACGCCCACACGCCGGACACCGAGTCCAAGCTGCGGGCGCACTACCTCGCCCTCATCATCCGGAGCCGGTCGACCTTCAAGCGCAGCGGCACCATGCAGATGGAGATGGAGCAAGGCGGGAAGCTGTTCTTCGATCTGTTCGTCGCGATGTGTAATCATATGGTGAGCCCCCCTTCCTCCAGTGTAAAACGCTCAGGGAAATTTGGGGAGATCTTGTTTGCGGACGCTGACTTTTTCTTCTTGTGTCTGGGATAGGATGATTTGACGGGTTCGTCGGGGAAACAGCAGCAGTCTATGGCGAGTACGATTACGTAGTTTTTTGTCTTGTTTTTTCTTTTTCTTTTTTTTTTTTTTGAGAGGGTGTCTTTATTGGGAATGAGAGGAGAGGTAAGGTACTAGAGATGCCGAGGGTGATCACCTTCCCTGCTGGGTTTTTTCAGGGCTGAGTGGATGCGGCTTTTTAAGTTTTCGGGCACGTGGACTGTAGGACTGTATAACTTCATTTTCGTTACGGGTAAGGCAAGGCTTTGTATAATGTGGGTGTATAACTCAAAAACCATTTACTGTACTTCGGGAAGTTAAGCATGTATGTATTAAAGAGTTATCTCATGCAATTGCTGGATATCTTGGGGGTTTTCCTGCAACAAGGTATACAACGGGGTATCTTCAGCCTGCTAATCTGCATAACTCCAGTGTCTAAAATCTCTCTTCGCGTAAAGTAAGCGTCATGATGCGCGTTGATTAAGATAACCCCATGCCCTCGCGTGTCGCCATCGCGTGGTAGGTAGAGAGAAAGGGAAAGAGATCTTCCAATATGGACCTGGTCGAATGCTGGTGTGCGATTCCTGTTGATCTCATGCCAGGTCGAGTGAGGTAAGATCAGCCGGGAAACCAAGCTGTGACTTTGGCGTGACCAACTGACGGACGGGCCATTGATTCTGAGCAGTGCCGGGTCCGATGCGCCTGTACACGGCTGCTGATGGCGTTTGGATCGAGGCATCGCTCAATCTATGGTCAAAAGTCTCATATCGAGAAAGGTCGAATACAGGGAAGCACAATTTAAACGCCGGTTCCGGGAAATGCGGACCCGCCCTTGCTCAGCACGACCATACCACGTTCGCGCGCGATATATCCCTTCATGAGACCCTAAAAGGCACGTCAGATAGATTCATCGAGCCAAGCGTACTGCATGTGAATCATTGGGGGAAACACTGACCTTGTATATCAAGTTCGAGAGCAGACACTCCACCTCGTCGATATCCACCCGGGACCGCTCGTCTGCATGTGTGCCAATGCGAACCGCAGCTGCGAACTCGGCGACAGGTACTCGGGTCCGGCGGATCGGAGGCTGGCCGTCCTTGGACTCCTCAAAACCTCCGGCGATGAACACCTTCCGGAAGAGGTTCCGCAAGGCGATGTCGCGTCCTCTCTCCAGAGGTAGGTAGATACGGCGTTTGACAAACTCTTCCTCTCCAGCCGACATCGCCGCATCGAAGCCTCCCAGATCGCCTTTCTTGATACAGTTGCATAGTGGACGGTAGAGCTTCTCAAGGCGGGGGAAGGGCGCCAAGAGCTTTTTGCTGGGTAGCGTGTGTGTGGTGACCAAGTGACAAGGGATGAGGTAGGTGAGGATGAGTCTGGATACACATTAGTAGGGAGACCCGGGGAAAGGAGGAGCATACTCACTCCCGGTTCTTCATTGCGCTGCGATGGCACATCCTCCAGGCCTCCGCCAAATGCTGCTCGGCCTGCCACACGTCAGTCTGGGTGGATCAACGACAGGTCTGGGCGCGCATACCTCGGCGTAGTTCTCATCGAGGAAGTGAATGACCCCAACGTAGTATTTGAAGGTGACAGTGTGGGCCTTGGGGAAGGCGTCTAGTTCGGGCAGGTCGGCGGATTGCGCATTGAGAGCACGCAATAAGTTCTTGGATAGGCCGATGGTGTTGAGTTTGAAATACGTCTTGAACAGGAGGTTGGTCGTGTCGTATACCCCCCACTTGCGAGATTCCTCGATCGAAGACCTACAACGATGCGATTAGCAAGATGGCGTCGACCCAAATGTGGTGCCCGATAGCCTACCGGTCAGTAAGGCACAACGTGAACATCCGGTTGAGCACTCGCGTAGCCTCCTCCAGCTTCGCATTCTTCTCTAGACCACTGGCCACGTCGTCTTGGAAGCTATCGCCAAACCCATCGGACTCCTGGGAAGAGAGCTCGGCATCGGCTTTCCTCGCAAAGTGTCGCAAATACCTCCCCACCACATATAGACAGGGGATCGTCCATGCCTGAAGACCGCCCGTTGAGTATCCCCGAATAAGCTGGTTGGCCGTCTCCTTCCACGCATTGAACACCTTGACCCAGCTGGCGCGCGAAGGAGTCTCCTCGAACCGAACCAGCTCCCCGGCAGCGCCCCAGTAGGCCGCGAATATGTCTACCCATGAGTTCTGTTCCTGCTTTGGTAGTCGTATGCCATTGGCCTGAAAGAGGGAATAGCGAAGGTCGGACGACAAACGCGTGGCGTTGGAGAAGTAGTAGAATGACTGTAGACGGCCGGGGTTCGCGGAGGTTGAGACGGGGGTAAGAGCTGCGGCTAGGTGGTGACCAGAGCCAAGTTTCTGGCCATCCTTGAACTCTTCAAAGATTGAGCCCATTTTGAATAGGTAAAAGGTGAAAAATGGGTAGGTATAACAGTCCCGAGCAGCAAGTAGGTAAATACGATACAATATGACAAGCACTCGAGGGGTGGCCGGAACGGTTCAATAAAGCGACGATGAGACTCGATAGACCGTAGACAACAAACGACCCTGCCCGATGATGAAACGGCGATCGGAGAAGGCGGGGAAAAAGAAGCGGATGCCGCCCGCCGAATGACCTTATCTAATCCTCACCGCCACATCCCTGTGGCTGAGGGCCCCGATCAGGAATAGCACCGGCCAAGCCTCACGGTCGCTTAGCCCTAAGGAGGGTTAAACCTAGCTCACAATCAATCCGGTTCCCAAAAATCCTCCCTTCCGCGACGAGTACAACCGGCACATCTCTCGTCGACTAACCACTACAGCGTCAATCAAAGTGAGCCCCCCCTTTTTGTCCCTCTCTTTACTGCCAGGAAATTGTTACTGACTGAATTTACCAGATGGGTGAGTTAACACTTTTTGAATTTTTTTCGACATGGTCCCCTTGGCGGTTCGGCTTTTTTTGCGATGAAATATTTTTGCGATCGATGAACGACACACCACGGAGAGAGAAATCTGCTCGGCCACCATTGAACTTCTTGACACGCGCGAACGGAGGAGAAATGTGACGGGGACTCGGTTTGACAAGGGAGGACAAACAACAATTGAGGAAAGCATGGGCACGTTATTATTTTTTACACGAGTCGCCACTATCCGATCACCCGTACATCAATACTCGAATATTCACCACGCAGACACCAATTCATCGATCAAAGCCAATCTACCAAGGGGACCGCATAGTCAGGTTGTCGGATGGGTTTTCTGACTGGAATCAATAGGGCGTCTCCAAGAGTACCAGGTTATCGGGCGTCACCTGCCCACCGAGGCCAACCCCACGCCCAAGCTGTACCGCATGCGCATCTTTGCGCCCAACACCGTTGTCGCTAAGTCGCGGTTCTGGTACTTCCTGACCCAGCTCCGCAAGGTCAAGAAGGCCAACGGTGAGATCGTCAGCCTCAACGTGGTATGTCTACGATGTCTCCGCAAAAAAGGTCCTATGGCAAGTGTCGGCTGACACTCCACCTCTCTCCAGATCAGCGAGAAGCGCCCCCTCAAGGTCAAGAACTTCGGTATCTGGCTCCGCTATGACTCGCGCTCCGGTACCCACAACATGTACAAGGAGTTCCGTGAGATGAGCCGCACCGAGGCTGTTGAGGCTCTCTACCAGGACATGGCTGCCCGCCACCGTGCCCGTTTCGGTTCCATCCACGTACGTTCCCTCACTCTTGCCTGCTTTCTGGAGGCTCCCAACCACCAATTTCTAACGAACCCCCGCAGATCCTCAAGGTTGTTGAGATCGAGAACGCCGACACCATCCGCCGCCCCTACATCAAGCAGCTCCTCACCAAGGACCTCAAGTTCCCCCTGCCCCACCGCTCCGTCAAGCCTGGCAAGAAGCTGTACGCTTACTCTCGCCCCTCTACCTTCGCGTAAATGTGAGGATTTGGGTGTGGGGAAGTGGAGTGTAGGAATGAATGACTATGTTATGGCCATAGCATGCACGAAGGACACGGATCACGCGGAGAACAAGGCGTGTATCTACAACCCAGAAAATGGGACGGATGGTTTTTATGTCTCTTTAGTAGTCCTCTGCAGCGACCCTTTCAAGTTATTTCACAAAAATACCGGGGTTATTTCTTTTTTGTTCACTCAACCTACCTTTCTGGTTCTGTGGGTTCGTAAATCTTCATCCTTAAAATGGACTAAGATAATCTATCCGTACGTGATCAAATTTTGATGGCGGGTGGCTAGAACAGTCGGCCTCGACGTGTTGGCCCGTCTGAACCTCTCCGCTCCGTGCGGTTCGAGCACTTGGGCGCTGTGTGCTTGCCCACGCCAAGTCCGGGGTCAGATCTTGATGGCAAGGTGACAGCAGAAACAGCAATCAAGGCCCAGCTCGGATCTATGCATAGTGGGTACGAGAACTGGCACATCCGTCGGATGAACATATGGGAGGATGTGGGAAAAGACATTCCGGGCTTGACATCATCCACCTTCCACCCTTGATCCGGCTGCAGGATGCAGATAGGAAGACAGCCACTTGGTCGTTCACCGTTCGATGAGCACGCCATCGGCCCAGTCTAGTGGTTGTGCACTGCTTCTGTGGGTGAACATGCACGGTTACGTATCCAATTGAGGCATCAGCAGCCGTACGTCTTCTTTGGATGAGCCCCTAGGTAGCCATTCTTGTTGCCTCAAAGTCGATTCGGACGTAGATATAATCGGGTCCGGACTGCTGTATATCGAATGCCGAGATTGCAGTTTGCCAAGGACTATATCCGTTATTCCAGAATCGAGAACCAACGGCATACTGGCCCCGAGGACACACAAAGATGACTGCTCTATGTGCAAATCACAAAAGAGCCTTAATAAATGAAGCGGCACGTTGTTTCTTAGTCTCAGGTATGCGAAGATACACACAATGCCTGGAAAATTGCCTACCATGATCCGACCCCGATTGCCGGGGCTGGGTTAGTAATACACGCGGAATAACCGTCAGGAACGGACATTGCGTCATGTGCGAGAACGGCGCTTCGGAGTCCGTGGAAGTTGAAGGGAGGATCTCAAATAACTCTCTCACCCGTCCGAGCTTTTCCCTACTCTCTCCACACCCATCCCCCCCCCAAACAGTCCCATTGAGCGCGTATTTGTCCTCAATCCGACTTTCAAAATGTTCGCTCGTCAAGCTTTCCGCTGCTCTCAGTCTCTGAAGCAGGTAGGCACTTCCATCCGAAAGATTGTTGTGTCTAGCGGTCGCAATTTTTTCCGCCCGTTCCTGGGACCGACCCTCCCCCAGGAAGAATGAATTTGCGCTGATTACTGTTTCGACAGGGCTTCCGCAAGTACTCGACGGAGGCACCCAAGGCCAAGGCCTCCTTGGCTCCCATCTACGTCGGTGTCGGTCTTGCCGGTCTCGGTGTTGGTCTGTACCGCTACAACTCGGCCTCCTCTGCCACCGCCGAGGCCCCCGTCGTCCGCGAGAAGGTTTTCAAGGGAGGTGACCAGGGATGGTTCGACCTGAAGCTGTCCGAGATCGAGGTTCTCAACCACAACACCAAGCGCTTGCGCTTCGAATTCGAGGACAAGGAGGCTATCTCTGGTCTTCAGGTTGCTTGTGAGTAGAACGAGAGCTCCACTACTGTAGAAATCTTGCAGACGACTGATGTGTTCCGTTAGCTGCTCTCTTGACCAAGTTCAAGCCCGTCGATGCTAAGGCCGTGATCCGCCCTTACACCCCTACCAGCGATGAGGGTTAGTGGCGCGCTCTCCCTTGCTTTTTTTCCTGGTGGGAATACTGACCCTGCATATGCAGAGACCCCCGGGTACATCGACCTTGTCGTCAAGGTCTACCCCGACGGAGCCATGTCCAACTACCTGCACAACATGAACGTCGGCCAGCGTCTGGACTTCAAGGGCCCTATCGTCAAGTACCCCTGGGAGACCAACAAGCACAAGCACATCACCCTGATTGCCGGTGGTACCGGTATCACCCCGATGTACCAGCTGGCCCGTGAGATCTTCAAGAACCCCGAGGACCAGACCAAGGTCACCCTTGTGTTCGGCAACGTGACCGAGCAGGACATCCTCCTGAAGAAGGAGTTCGAGGAGCTCGAGAACACCTACCCCCGGCGCTTCCGGGCCTTCTACATCCTGGACCAGCCCCCCAAGGAGTGGACCGGCGGCAAGGGCTTCATCAGCAAGGAGCTCCTGAAGACCGTCCTCCCCGAGCCCAAGGAGGAGAACATCAAGATCTTCGTGTGCGGTCCCCCCGGCCTGTACAAGGCCATCAGCGGCCCCAAGAAGAGCCCCGCCGACCAGGGCGAGCTGTCTGGTGTCCTGGCCGAGCTGGGCTACAGCAAGGACCAGGTGTTCAAGTTCTAAGCCAGCTGTGTATGATAAATATGAAGCTCTCTCTGTTTCTTTTCGGCGATTACTGTCTCCCACGGGGAGTTGAATGTGGACCCTTTGCGGGGGTTTAGAAGGCACGTCCTTGTTATATTAGAGACCTTGGATCTAGCGAGCAGTGATTTTTTTCCTGCGAGTAGGCGCGAAATGATATACCTAGCCTTGATCTTCGAAGACATTTGTTATGTGTATGACCGCAGTTTTGCTCTGCAGATACCGCTCTCGGATGACCTCGAATTCTTCAGCATGACTGTAACCAAAACCCTTTGCTGAGTGATCTCAGCACACTTCGAGTCTCGATGCACTGTACAGTACTCACTAGTTCAATTCTATTGCCATTGAAAGGTATTCCAAATAAACAATACTACTTCTAAAATAACTCTGTGTGTCTCATAAGCCATATATGAACTAGGTACGTTGCGACATGGACAGCAGACCTGGGCCGCGGGTCTGAGCTGGGGGAGGGGGAGTGATGCTGCGCGGGGCAGTGTTTTGGCGGGGGGGGGGGGGCGGTAGCACCCATAGACAAGATATAACTAACTATAAGTTACTATTCCGTCCTCACCGACAAGTCCAGCTGTGTCAGTCACCCAACTTCCAACTTAACGACGAATCCCATCTTGGTAGCATTTTGAATAAGTACGTACTAGGGTTAATCACAACAATGGAAAATTATAGTCCCTAGGAAAACTTATTCACATGCCTACATTGTACATACCCCAATGCGACTGGTTTTACGGAAGGTGGTTTCTATTCCAGTTGGTGGTGGTCATGGAGGAACTCGAGACTGAGAGCGAGGTGAAAGGTGCGGGTGCGTGCGGGGTACTCGTACTGTACCAACCTAGCGGACGCGCCCGGGGCTAATGTACGGCGAGTACCAGCGGTGAGGTGAAATTCGAACCGGAGTTGCTGGTGGACATGGACAAAGAGATGAGGACACGAATTAACTATAGTTCTTCTTTGATCCTCGGGATTATTGAGCATGGGCGTGTATTATCTGGGGACGGCTTGTGTTTTTTTTTTTTTTTTTTCTTTTGGTTGAGTGTATTCGTTGACTGTACTTTTGATGATCGTTATTCTTTGTGGAAGTCAATTGTTTTGTTCTATGGGGGGTGGACAGAAGAAATAGGCGTCAGCGCGACGTAGCCGCGCCTAAATCCATCAGATATATCATGTTTGTTTGTGGTGGGTGCTTTGGGCGGGTAGGGGGGCGAGGGGGAGGGGGGAGGGTAAGCGAGAGGAAAAGCAAGCCAGGCCTTCCATTGTTCTGCGGGTAGGAAAGGGAGGCTGTTGTGCTGTGGCCACGGGGACTTAGGGACTTGGGTGTCCTGGGTAGTGGTGGGTTTCAGCGGGTTTCAGCGGGTTGCTGAGCAGCTGAGACTGGAGGGGGTGCGAGTGTGAGTGAGTTTCCGAATGGGCCCGAAACCGTTACTGTTTGTGTGTGCTGCAGGACGCTATTAGCGACAAACCTGACGGGGGGAGGATTTGGGGGGGGGTTGCTTGTTGGTAAGTTGTTAACAAGTGTTTAGGGGAGTTAGGGAGGACGGCGGCTCCCGCTGCTTACACTGCTTACCCTAGGGTGAAGGGTGCTCAGGGTGCTCAGGGTGCTCAGCCCCCCAACCCTGAAGAAAAGGACTCTCAGCGCTCGGCCAGAGCAGACTCGAAAGTTGGTGTCTCCTAAGCCCAAAGCAGCGTCCCCCCCCCCCCCTCCCCGGGCCATCGGCCCATCACTATTTAGAAGGGAGTCTTCCCGCTAAGCTCGGGACTCCGCTAGCGAATTTTCTTCCTTCTTTTTCCTTTCCTTCCCACCCTCCCGTCTCTCTTCCCACACTTTCTTTCCTTTCTTCCCACTCTTCCCACTCTTCCCCCTCCCACCAACCCCCCAAAACTGCACATCTCTCCACCACCTGTCCTCCCAACACCCCCTCCCCCCTCCCAAACGTTCAGAAGTCGCGGTATTCGCCACCACCCGTTTGTCGCATCATGTCGCCTAAGGAGGATTCCAAGGCCAGTGATGCCACTATCACTGTCAATGTAGATGATTTCACGCGCACTCGCGATAATGTAAGTTCCTTGCTGATTTCTTTCATCTTTTTCTTGTTTTGATTGCCTGGTGAGCGGTGGGCGCTCCTCCCGGCTGCCCCCCAACCCGGGCGACTTGGGCCGCCGCGCTCCTCTCAACCATCGCCTACGCGTCAGTAAACAACGCGGCGCTTCCCTGATGCAAAGTCGAGAGTCGGGAAGGCCTGCTTGATTCGAATTCCATTTTGTTACACAAGCCATCCATTCATCAGTGGGCTTGTACCCTGCCTAGGCTCCTCAGCCCTCCTCTGACTTTGCGCGCCACCGCCTCTTGCTTTGTTTGGCATTGGCAATGCTTGCTTGCCACGGCCCGATGCGCCCCGCCCCGGCGCATCGCATCCCTCCTTCACCGCAAGCTTCACCCCCAATTGTCACTCGTTCAATAACGCCCTATCGCAAACATGTCTTTGATTCAGCATTAATCTAACAATCTCCTAGGTCATTGCCAGCCTCGCGCAACTGGCCAAAGCGGTCACCACCGTGCAGGAAGCTTACATCAACCATGCCAACACTGTCCTGGGCCGGGATCCCGTTCCTCTGCTTGACCTGAGCCACCTGACCAGCGGCATTACCGGCGCTCTCTATGGCTCTGGTGCTCGCGGCACGAGCCCTGGCGCGAACGCGGACACGGATGGGAAGAAGAAGCGCAAGCGCGCTCCCCCGGACCCGAACGCTCCCAAGCGCGCCCTGACCCCCTTCTTCCTCTACATGCAACACAATCGCTCCGTCATTGCTAAGGACTTGGGTCCCAACGCGAAGCCCAAGGAGGTCTCGGACGAGGGTACCCGCCGCTGGGCCGAGATGGAAGAATCCGAGAAGGAGGTATGTTGCTGCCCGTCTGCCATTTACTATCCATTCCCCCGAGAGGACTAGACTAATAGTGCGGGTCAGATCTGGAAGAACCTTTACGCGGATAACCTGGCTGAGTACAGGAAAAAGGTAGTGGCCTACAAGGCTGGACTGCCCTATGAGGATGACCTCAAGGCTGAAAACCAGCTGCACCAAGGCATGGAGACCGGGGAGCCCTCGGATGAGTCGGAAGAAGAGGAAGAGGAGGAGGAAGGGGAAGAGGAAGAGGAAGAAGAGTCCTCCCCGGAGCCTGTTCGGGAGCCCACTCCGCCGCGCAGCGGTAAGCGCCGCCGCAGCGAGGGCAAGCCTTCTCTGACTAAGGAGACCGCGACCCCCAGCGCCAAGAAGGAGTCCCCCGAGAAGAAGAAGCGTACCTCTGCCCGGAAAGAGAAGGAGACGCAAGATGAGCAACCCCCCGCCTCGGCTCGCAAGACCGCGAGCGCCGAAGCTAAGCGCACCAAGAAGAAGCGCAAGAGCGAGGTTGGCAATGAGGAGTAAATCCGGTCCCGAGGGATCTGTTTATATCGGGACGATGACCATGTATATGGGATGGGATGGGATGGGATGTTTGATCTGAATGTTGCATGTAGCATATGGGGATTGGATCTATTTCTGGATTGATGCGCTCTCTTATGGAATGTCGATGCTGTTGCTGTGCTGTTGCTGTGCTGTTGCTGTGCTGTTGCTGTTGCTGTTGCTGCTGGGTTTGTTTTGCGGGCCTGATGTCAACGGAGTCTGCGGATTGACGGGTGGGGTTATTAGTGGGTGTGTTTGTCTTTTTCTTTCCCTTTCAGTTTAAATCATATTTTTTTTTTCTTCATGATTTTTTCTATTTCTGTTAGCTTTGAGAATTTATAAGAGCTTCTTATGAACGTGAGAAATGGCAGTGGCCGGTGACTGCCGATGGAATCCACAGCTTGACTGGAAAGCGTTAGTCACTCGGCAGACGCGCCGCTGCGATAGGTCATCCGCTGGCTTATCAGCTCCAGCTTCGACTTTCCTTGCCCGCCGCTTATCGGCAGCTCATCTTTCGTTCCCCACATTATTTCTCGTTCTTAACCTGGAATTTCCCCCCCGTGGTGGTCCATCTGCGTAGAGTCCCCAGTCGAAAGCTCTCGCCCTCTCTCTTGTACCCACGGGGTAATTCTTGGCTACTGTTTGTCTTGCCATTTCTGTCGCCGTGAAGGGGCGCTGCGACTATATTAGGTAGACAAGAGCCCACTGCCCGCCGCTGCCAACCATGCATTTGGTACCAAAGGAGGTCTGTGCCCCATCTTATCTTCTCCCAAAGTCTATACCCAAGCTGACCAGTATCGCGCCCCTCTAGCTTGACAAGCTCGTCATCTCGCAATTGGGATTTCTGGCCCAGCGCCGTCTCGCACGTGGTGTGCGACTCAACCATGCGGAAGCTTCGGTACGTTGCATAAAAGAACTGCTCCTGTGCAGCGTTGACCCTCGATTGACGAGGAGAAGCGGCTAATCGCATATCTCTAGGCCTTGATTTCATCCAACCTGCAGGAGGTAACTCATTCTCTTGAGGCTTGCTACCTTTCCCGTGACTTACCCTCATGCCTGCGCAGTTGATCCGTGATGGAGAGTATTCCGTGGCCGATCTCATGTCCATCGGCAAGACAATGCTGGGTCGCCGGCACGTCCTTCCCTCGGTCGTCTCGACCCTGGTCGAACTGCAAGTCGAGGGAACCTTCCCGACGGGCACGTACCTCGTGACCGTGCACCACCCGATCAGCAGCGACGACGGGGATCTGGAAAAGGCGCTCTACGGGAGCTTTCTCCCCATTCCGCCGGCCGACGCGTTCCCGGACCCGGACCCCGCCGACTACACGCCCGAGAGCATGCCCGGAGCCATTGTGCCGGTCCCGAACAGCCGCATCGCGCTCAACGAAGGGAGGAAGCGCATCAAGCTCAAGGTCATGAGCAAGGGTGACCGGCCCATCCAGGTCGGCTCCCACTATCATTTTATCGAAACGAACCCGCAGCTGCACTTTGACCGCCTCCGCGCGTATGGATACCGGCTGGACATCCCCGCTGGCACGTCCGTGCGGTTCGAGCCGGGTGACACCAAGGTCGTCACGCTCGTGGAGATCGGGGGCCACCAGATCATCCGGGGAGGGAATCGCTTGGCTTCCGGCAAGGTGGATCTCAGCCGTGCGGAGGAGATTATGATGCGCTTGCAGGCAGACGGATTCGCTCATGTTTCCGAACCTACGGCGGACGCCGCGCTTGTGACCCCCTTCTCCATGGAGCGGGAGGTGTATGTGCGCATGTTCGGCCCCACGACTGGAGATTTGGTGCGTTTGGGGTTGACCAACCTCTGGGTACGCGTTGAAAAGGACTACACGACTTACGGAGACGAGTGCACGTTCGGTGGGGGCAAGGTGATTCGGGATGGGATGGGCCAGTCTTCGGAAAAGTCCACCGCGGAGTGTCTGGATACGGTTGTTACGAACGCGTTAATCATTGACTGGACTGGAATCTTCAAGGCCGATATTGGTATCAGGGAAGGGATTATCGTTGGCATCGGCAAAGCTGGAAACCCGGACATCATGGATGGCGTTACGCCGGGTATGGTTATTGGCTCTTCGACAGATGTGATTGCTGGAGAGAACAAGATCGTGACTGCTGGGGGTTTTGATACGCACATTCATTTCATCTGCCCTCAACAGGCGGACGAGGCATTGGCTTCTGGCATCACGACATTCCTGGGTGGAGGTACGGGTCCCTCGACCGGATCCAATGCCACCACCTGCACCCCTGGACCCACGCACATGCGCCAAATGATCCAGGCGTGCGATCGCATCCCGATGAACATCGGTATCACGGGTAAGGGTAACGACTGCGGTGGAGTGAGCATCGAAGAACAGATCAAGGCGGGTGCTGCGGGATTGAAGCTACACGAGGACTGGGGCTCTACGCCCGCTGCGATCGATAAATGTCTCGAGCTGTGCGATGAGTACGATGTGCAGTGCATGATCCACACCGACACACTGAACGAGTCCGGCTTCGTCGAGCAGACGATTGAAGCCTTCAAGAACCGCACGATACACACCTACCACACAGAGGGAGCGGGCGGCGGCCACGCCCCCGACATCATCTCGGTGGTGGAGCACCCCAATGTCCTCCCCAGTAGCACCAACCCGACCCGCCCATTCACCATGAACACCCTGGACGAGCACCTCGACATGCTGATGGTGTGCCACCACCTGTCCAAGAACATCGCGGAGGACGTCGCCTTCGCGGAGAGCCGGATCCGCGCGGAGACGATCGCCGCCGAGGATGTGCTTCACGATCTCGGGGCCATCAGCATGATGTCCTCCGACTCGCAGGCCATGGGCCGCTGCGGCGAGGTGATCCTGCGGACATGGAACACGGCGCACAAGAACAAAGCGCAGCGTGGGTTCCTGCCCGAGGACGAGGGCACGGGGGCCGACAACTTCCGCGTCAAGCGCTACGTCAGCAAGTACACGATCAACCCGGCCATTGCGCAGGGGATGGCGCACATGATCGGCAGCATCGAGGTGGGCAAGATCGCGGACTTGGTGCTGTGGTCGCCCAGCTCGTTCGGCACCAAGCCTGCGCAGGTGCTGAAGAGTGGAATGATCGTGATGTCCAAGATGGTAGGTTCTTCTTGCATGTTTGCTCATCAGCCGAACTGACAACAATCCTAGGGCGACCCCAACGCTTCCATCCCCACCGTGCAGCCCGTGATCATGCGTCCTCAATTTGGCGTAAGCTTTTCTTCCTAACCGTGCGATAGTAAGCTAATAACCCCATCAGGCTATGGTCCCCAGCACCTCGATCATGTTCGTCTCGCAGGCCTCCATCGACGCCGGCGTCGTCCAGACCTACGGCCTCCAGAAGCGGATCGCGGCCGTCAAGAACTGCCGCAACATCGGCAAGGCGGACATGAAGTTCAACGACATCATGCCGAAGATGAAGGTCGATCCCGAGAGCTACCGCGTCGAAGCCGACGGGATGCTCTGTGACGCGGAACCGGCGGAGACTCTGCCGCTGACGCAGGATTACTTTGTTTACTGATGTCGTCCGGTTATGTGGAAGAACAAGAAGAAGAAGAAGAAGAAGAAGAAGATGATGATGATGGAAATAAAGAAAGAAAAGGTGTGGGTAGGATTATACCTAGTAGTAGTAGTGTGACGAGTTTCCTTTGATGATGCAGTGATACCTTTTGGGTTCTCTTATTTTTGCCTGTCTTTTTTCTTGGGTTGGGGGGGTATACAGACTAGCCTTTTTTTCGTCATTCTTGTGTACAGACTTTCGGCCTGTTGGAGGGGGAGGGGGGGCTATTTACTTATTATAAATCTGGAGACGAGGCTTGATTAGGGGTTGCTTGTGGGTGGGTGGGTGGCTTTCGATCTGGGGAATTGTGTAGATGCTCGGGGGAGGAGGAGAGGTAGGTGGGTCAGGTAATGCCAACGACAGCCCGAGATTCAATCACTCTTCTTCGTTTCCTTCCGTTAGGCTTATCAATGATATAACATCAGGAGAGCCATCCACGAAGTAATTCCATCACATTACAGTCCCAAAACCAATCCCTCCCCCCCCCAACGTATCTTACATTCTGATGACCCAACAAGGACGAGGGGAACAACATCCATCAGTGACACCATCCCACCCTCCCCAACCCCGCCACCGCAAACCCACTCTCCCCTGTTCAATCTCGCGCAAAGCTTTAGTAAACCCTTCAACAGATTTAGGGAAGGTTGGAGGGTTAAAGCTCCATCTCAACCTCCGAATGATTATTCCCCGTCGACATCAGCGCCACGGCCGTCGCCCACGCCTCGTAGCTGTCCGCCTGCGCGGCGCGGTAGGCGTCCTCGCGTTGGGTCCGGGTGTGCGGGCGGCGGTTTGGGTTGCGCGTTGGGCGGTTGGTGGTGGAGGGTCGGTGGCGTTTCGTCGGGGGTGGGTTATCGCTTCTGTGGGGGAGGTTGGTGGATGAGGTGGATGAGGGAGGGGATGGGGATGTTGAGGGTGAAGGCGAGGTGATGAGGTCGTCGATTAGGGTTTCGTCTTCTTTTTCTTCTTTTTCTTCCTCTTGGGAGGAGGTGGGGTCGGGGTTCGTTTGGGGATGGGTGGTGGTGGTGGTGGGTGAGGGTGTGGTGTTGCCCGGGGTGGGGAGAGTGTGGTTGTTTCGGGGTTGTTGGGGCTCTGGTGCAGTGTCTGCGTCTGCGTCTGCGTCTGGGGAAGGGGGGATGGTTTTGTTGTTCTTGTCTTCGAGTGACGGGTCTAGCTGGGTTGATGAATAGGGGATGAGGTCGTGGTCGGCTACATCATCGGAGGCCTGCTCGTGGGTCATCGGAGGCCACGACGATGGAAGGGAGCTCAGGCTGTAGGCTTCGCGTTGGGAGTCGGGCAGGGCTTCGAGGAAGGTCCATGCTTGTCGGATTGTGTTGCGGTGGATTCGGGTGGTTTGGGGTGTTGCGGGGAGGATGATGGGGGCTTGGGATGGCGTGGTGGTGGTGGTGGTTGCAGCGGGATTTGGGTTGGGAAAGGGAGTGGTGGGATTGTAGGTGGTTTCGTTGATCGTCGCGAAGGATGATGGGAGGTTGAGGTCCTCTGTGGAAGGCGTTGACGAGGAGAATGTCGGAAGATTCTTGCGTGGTGGACGCGGAGGAGGTGGCAGTGACGGTGAGGGTGAGGGTGGTGGCTTCTCGCGTGCTTCAATCTGCTGGGTGATGCCGGAGGACTGTTGGCTTGACTGTGGGGTCACGGAGGGAGCTGCTTGCCTTGACCGTTTCCTTCGATGGACCAGTTCCTCGTCATTGGAAATCATGTCGCGCATCGCCTGGTCGTGCGCGAACTCGGTGCCGGAACAGAGGTGGCCGAAGAGGTTTTGCATCGAGATATCTTCGGTCCAGGTCACCGGGTCGACGGTGCAAGGGTGGATGTCTTGCGGTTTGAACGCGGCAACTAGATCACACAATTCCGAGTACGAGGAGTGTCGGGAGTAGGGGAAGCGCTGGCTTGATTGTTAGTGAATGCCAGAGCAGAGCAGCGCTATAGGGATCTTACGATGACTTTGGGAAGTGCCTCGCCTTCCGGAGGATGCTCGTCACCCGGCAATTGTGTTTCCTCAGCACGACCCCGGCCGAGCATCTTGACCAGCTTCTCCAGAGGCATCTCGTCTGCGTCCTTCAATCCAAAGCTGTCCAATGGGAGCGCCTTTCTTTTCGACTCGAACGCCTCGATAAGGGCCTGTCTAGTGTGCGATAGTGCCTGGGTGTCATGGATCCGCTCGAAACAAAGCTTCTCCAGCTGCTCCAAGGCAGACTTGTCGGGCAGCTCGAGCTCATGAATCTGATACAGATCACCCCCTCCTCCCCCGGCCCCCAACTCGGGCATTTCGGAGCCGTCCTTGGTCCGATTGACCACCGGGATAATGTAAACAGTGTCCTTGGATCTCGCTACCGAACACTGCACGCCGGGCTCGCAGCTATGTATTCGAGCGCGCTCGTCCTCGCTCAGACAGCCTGGCACGTAACGGTTTCCTAGTTCAAACCCGCAGAGCGAGGGGACCTCGTTGATGCCCCCTTCCACCCGCGACGAAGCGAGAGACCTATACAGGTCCATCTGGTATCGATCGACGTGAACCTTGTGAGGCTAGCATCATGAGCAGTCCTGATGTTACAGACAGGTAGAAGTACCTTGGATCGAAGCGCCGCAGCAAGGGCCATCCAGACTTCTTCGTAACCCATAGTCCATGCACGGAAGTAGAACGTCGTTTTCTCGGGGTAGGCGTCGACCTTGAGCAGCAATTCGGCCAGGCCTTCCGCTTTCGACGGGAACACGCGACAGATGTGAGATGGACGGGCGAAGGTGGTGTCGAGGTAGATCTTGTCCAGCTGCTTGGTCCCTAAGGTGTAGGGAACCAAGATCGGGTGCCGGATGATGCTGTCGACCCACCAGGGTTCAGCTCCATCGCAATGTCAGTAACCGAGGAGAGTTCCCGAGGAAAGGACTGACACACCTCGGATATCACCCGTGTACAGGATGGCCTTCCCATCACCCTCGATCAGAAACATCACGGCACCGGTGCAATGGTTCGCATCGAGAAGGGTGACCCTGATGGACAGCCGTGGGGTCAGGTCGATCTCCGTTGGCGTGTTCAGCGGGATAGGCCTCTTCATCGAGCGAGTCAGCAGTCTAGGGGCAGGATAGGGCTAGTCGAGCGAAAATACCAGAAGCTTGGACAGGTGCTTGTAGTGCAGTCTGCGCGATTCGAGAATGCCTTTGCTGAAGTTCATCCGATGCGGATACTTTTCGAGGCGTAGGAGTAGCTGACCATACCGTAAGCTACTGCGACAATGGGGCCTTCAAACAGGTCTAATCACCTCGCGTGTGGCTGCTGAGCAGTAGATGAAGGGCGCTCGGAAGGACTCGAGTCCCTGCAGGTGGTCACTATGCACATGGCTCAGGAAGCAGACCAGCGGGGGAGGTCTGTCTGGGCTCTTGCGGAAGTAATCGACTGGCAATGACCATCAGCATCAATGCTGCTATTCATTGAAGAGAAAGTTGGTTGCAAGATGATTTACTTTGTATATAGGGAAATTCTACTCGTCATCAGATATGCCCACATTCATCTATTGTGTGGTGTACACCACCAACCTTGGACAATTCCATCAAAGGTAGACATGATCTTTCACTATCCTCCTGAAGATCGGATGATTTTATTCTAGAGTATCATGAGCATTTTTATAGGGATGAAGGGCGAGTTACTCGAGTCTGTGCCGCACAGAGACTAGGGGAAAAGAGGAGAAAAAGAAAGGGCAGAGAAAGAAGCAAGTATGACGGGTGGTAACGTGACTGGGCATTTTCATGAATGGGAAATGGATGGGGAAGGAAAAGGAAAGAGGAAAGAGAATGCTGCTTGCTGCACTTGACGCATTACTATTGCTTACTATTATTACTGCCTTGCCTACCTGAAGGTGCCCACTTGTTGGCTCTGCTGCAATAACCCTCATCAGCATCAGCATCAGCATCAGCATCTGCTGTACTCCATAGTTAAGGCAGTCCAGATCATACCGCCTTTCTGGCCCCGGGCCCAATTTTTACCCTTTCGGACATTGTCTGGCCCGTCGATTGTCTCAATCCATCCGCCAAACGGAAACGAGAAAGGAGATATTTCTAGGAAAGGAACACGAAAAAAGACAAAACCAAAACCAAAACGTCATGACGCTGGCCCAGAATCCTTCTCGATTCGAGTACCTACATGGATCCAGGCAGTCCAAGTGGCCTTGCAGTTGAACTGTTGAACCTCTGTGAGGCGAGCGGGCGACGCGAGTGAGTGCCAGAACGGACCCGCCCGCCAACGCAGGGCTGGTGTGCCATGCCATGCCATGCCATGCCATCATCACCACTACCACCACCACCACCACCACCACCACCGACGTGAGGCGGCCAGAGTGTCTTGCACAGTTACGGTGATGGATCGACCTGTTGTCATCGATTCAGGTTGGCTACGACTCCACGCTGTCGGTCTCCGATGCGATGCGCTGGTCATTTGCCTGCGTGGTTTCGTCGATCCCAGAGTCAGCCGACTGATTCAGAGTTGAACGGCCGATAAGTATAAAAAGGTCAACCCAGGTCACACAGGCACCTTTCCTCGTGAATTTCTCTTCCTTTCGTCCTCCTTTGATCACCGTCAGACTTCCTTCTTCTCTGCGTCTCCTCACCCGAATCAGGGTAGCCTTAAATTAGACCGCATTCCACTAGAATGGGCCCGATTCCCCATCGTTTCTGATCGACAAGCGGGACGGATTAGGCTTCTAGTTCTAACGGTATCGTACCTGAAGCCAAGGCGTCGGGTGGTACGTCACATTATTATTCGCCTCCAGGAAGCATCGCTCCCTTTCCATTTGGAATATCTCCGACAGATCATAGAAGGGGAAAGGAAGACAGGGAGAAGCGAGTTGACTCCGTTCCTCACCTCCTCAACCCGGCCCTCGGATCGCGTCTTCCATTGTTCTTCATTCATACCTCGACAACGCCTCGACTGCAACACCTCCAATCCACGTGTATGGTAGGGATCCCATGCGATTATCCCGGAGAGATATGCCGGCTTGCATTGTTCTCCCTTATTAGAGACTTTATGAGTACGGAGCGTTGGCTGAAACCTTGACCAAGTCGGGCTGCGTCCACGCACCTCCTGTCTCCTATTCTAGGCTTTCTAGCCCATCCTCGATTGCTCATTCCGACCACGACTATTGTTGATCGACAATCTCCGGCTACCCCCTTCCGCAACCAGATACATCTCTGGTATCTTCCTCACCGTCTGAGCATTCCCCCTTCTTGCTCTCATTCTTTGTTCTCCTCATCTCACCCCAGTATCCGTGCACTTTGTTACCCCATATCTGTCCTTAGGATCATCTTCTTTATACACTCTCCCACCTCTCCCACCCTTCACCGCATCTCTCCGTCACTACTTGCTTTTTACACCTTGACCTCCAACCCCATCTTCGCCACTTATCCTCAACCTTCCGCCTTAACGACTTGGCCCGAATCGAATTTCATCAATCATCTTCACTATGCACAAACCATCGCTGGCTCAAATCGTGCACAGCGCACTGTTCCCACGGCCGCGTGCGAGCGATCCGGCGACATTCTCGGCTCATATCACTCGGAACCTGGTCCCCGAAGTTCGCGTTGAAACGTCAACTTTCTATGGATCGCTCGACTGCATCGAAGCTCAATATCCAGGGCTAGACTACTCACATGGTCCTCACC
The DNA here is from genome assembly GCF_003184785.1 of Aspergillus japonicus CBS 114.51. Taxonomy (NCBI): domain Eukaryota; kingdom Fungi; phylum Ascomycota; class Eurotiomycetes; order Eurotiales; family Aspergillaceae; genus Aspergillus; species Aspergillus japonicus. The sequence continues at coordinate 246,910 of NW_020291681.1, forward strand.
GTATGAGGCTCAGCCGTTTCCCGTGGCACCGCAGACTGTTCAGGGCCTTCGATGAGTTGGGTCTGACAGAGGCGGAGATCTCGTCCCTCTGCCGCTGGGAGGGAACCAAGTCAGCTCGTGAGCGATATGAGATCGAGGAGGGCGTAAAGGTACGCGATACGACTGCAGACAGTATCCGACCTGCATCCCCTTCTCCTCTTCCGTCCGTCGAAGTGCACTACGAGGACGGCCCGGAACCCGCCAAAGAACCGGAACGCAGGGCAGAGATGCCGACCCCCGAAGTACGCACTCCAAGCGACGTCATTGATGACCGCGGCATCGACTGTATCCTCGAAGAAACCGTCGAGGAAGATTACAGCGAGGATGAAATGGAAAGCTGCGGGGTGGAGCTGAACCATCGTCTACTGGCCGCAAGCGCTGCGCGCGAACAGGGTGCCAATGTACCACTGGACGAAGATTGGGAACAATGGTTGAAGGAAGCCGGGGAACGGGGAAGCTATACTGACGTGGTGAATGCAATCCGAATGGGCCAGCCATTGGGATACCTATACGACATACCATCCTCGATGCCTCACATGGGTCGAGCAGGCATTCGTCCCTCCAGCTCCCTATCAGAACCTTTCACACTACCATCGCCATCCACTTTGCTCGCTTCTCGACGAGCAGGAGGCCAGGCACCCTCCCGAGCTGCTCGTTAGAAGAGGAGTATGCCGCCAGAGGAAGAGATTTTAGATAGTGTTCTTTTTGTTTTTCGGATTAGCGAATGGGCTTGGCTTTTCTGATCGATGCATTTTCAGCGCTCCGGTGGACCGGCGTCTTCAAGCGTGATATCTCTATTAACTGGTTGTTCATAGATTTCCTTGGTTTTTTCTTGATGTGAATCTGTCCCTCAACAGTGTCTAATACCCGACCAACCTGCTACTTATGTTGGGCATAGATACTTATTTGGTTGTTGAGGATCATAGCATAATTACAATATACACGATAATCGATAGACAGAAGGTGACCCAAGTGACTCTATTGTAGTGTTGTAGTCCATCGGGCGGAAAGGTTCTCCGCGCCGCGCCTGAAGTTCCCCGCGACGCCCCGCGACACCCAAAAGTCTTCTCTTGCACCTCATACTCCTTCCTTTCCCCAACTCTTCATCAATGTCGTTCTTCGCCCACTTCTTCGGGGCCCGCGCTCGTTGAAAGGCGCTTGGATCTCTATGCAGAATGGGTTGAATTTCTGTATAATCTTTGCCTCTTAGTCAATCCTAACTCCTCATCCTCCCACCCCTTGTTCTCCCCCGCACCCACCGTCATCATGATCAAAGCCATCTTCTACAGCAAGTTCGACACCCAAGAGGGTACGCTAGCCTTTGAAGTTAAACTGGCTGGCAACGACTGATTTCGATTAGGTCCTAAGGTTGTTCACCAGGTTCCAGACGGTGCTATCGTTCCCTCCGCCGCCGCGCCCTCGCAGCCCCCCTTCCTGACCTTCTCCGACATCTCCTTCTTCGTGATCCCTCGGCAAGAACTTTGCGGGAACCTGATTCAGGTTTGCACCAATGGCTATCGTATCTTGGGATATCCGATCTGTATGAAGTCGCTTCGGTATGACCGCAACGAGTTCATCTTCAACTTCTGTGTGGTGCTGGCGGAAGAGGAGGATTTCAGCACCTACAAGAGCGTTGTGCAGAAGCTCGCGGATCTGATGCACGGATTGGAGGAACAGAATGGATTCTTGTCCAGAGATCATTCCAAATCCGGCGAAGGCAAGGTATATAGCTTGTGCGAGACTTTGATGGAGGACCTGAACAACTACTGCGAATGCATGATTCCTATCGGTACTTCTTGCCCCGCGCTTTACACTTCATGCGTACTCCGGCTATACAGAGGGATGCTGACGGGATTCCAGATGAGCTGAATACCCTCAACATCAAACTTTTCCCAATCTACCCGGCTCCTCCGCCAGTCAAGGCCTGGCAGGTCCCTTTGTTCACGGTCCGATATCAGACGTTCATGGATGAGAACTGGGATCTGACCATGCAACGCGTACGTCGCGGTTTCCTTACCACCCCTAGCAGAGCGTAGCCCTGATTAATCGTTCATCCAGATCGTGCCCCACATCAACGGAGTCAACAGTGTACGGATCATCTCAATCCTAGCCGATACCGACTTCTCCCTAACCTGTCGAGCCATCCGGCACCTCCTATACTACGGGTGTCTGTTTCTGCTCGACATCTTCTCCTTCTCGGCGATTTATGCGCCTACCGCGCAGTTCAGCTCGACCATCGCCATGAACGAGGACATGCAACATGAATGTGCGCGTTACGTTAACACCTCCTTTGCCTCGCCCGTCACTGCCGCATCCGCAACCCTCGCCGCCGGCTCCGACCCAGACGCCGTGTGGCCGCCGGTAGGCGACGTGCTCACCACCAGCAGCGCCAGCGTGACCGCGCCCAGCCGCACTCCAAGCCCAACCCTCCTCTCCAACGCTGTGATGGCCACCTCATCCAGCGTGACCGTCACCGCCAGCCCGGCCGCAGTAGCTGCCGCCACCGCGACCTCCGTATCTTCCGAACCCAACCCTGGCACTTCCCCAACCCGCGGGCCCTACGACAGCCGCCCGGTGGTAGACGGCGCCGGGCTGGTCTCCCTGTACGCAAGCCTCAAACAAGGCCAAAACGTCAAGCAGTGGTATCTCCACCACAGCCGCGAACTCTCGCACATCGACATCCGCCGCTTCATCACCTTCGGCGTCATCAAGGGCTTCATCTACCGCGTGCACAAATACGCCGTCGCCACGGGCCAGCCCGCCCCACCACTCAAGGCCTCCGCCCTTTCCCACAACTACCACTACCACCAGAACCACCACAACCACCACCAGAGCCCCGCCATCACCCCCGCAGGCGGGGGAACGCTCCAGATCCCCATCTCCAGCGGGCCCTCCTCGCGCGGACCCGGCACGGGCACGAATTCTCCGTACGCGTCGAGCGCGGGCGACGAACCGGCGCCGATTGCACAGCACAACCAGAATAACCAGCACCCGCACCCACACCCGCACCCGCAGCACCGCCAACAACAACAACACCATGCCGACGGAGGACGGGAGCAGCACTCGACCTCCGTGCACAGCGGAAGTCGCCCGGGGACGGTGGTGACGCTCGACAACAACGAGGACGACGAGGACGAGGATGAGATCGACGACAAAACGCTCGCCAAGTATCTAGACGGGATGCATTGTTTCGATCAGATCTGCACGGAGCTCGAGATCAGCGAGCGCGAGCTCACGGCGCGGTTGAAGCGGTTCCCCGGGGAGGTGTTGATTATCCATCGGTAGATGCCATGGACAGGGTCATTTGAACAAACACCTGGGGAGACAATGAAGAGGTTGGGTGGTTGTATTGATTGATACCCCGTGGATTTAGATGTTACGTCGTATACTGTAGATATTATGAAATGATAGACAGTTTCCACTGAACGGGCACTACCCAGTGTAGTTCCCGCGAGGCTAGAGATAAGCTGTGATAGGATTTAGACCCATGTACAGTACCTACTTCCTGTAACCAGGTCCTTGAGAATTATTTTTTTTTTGCTCTAATCAGCAAATGAAGAGTGCAAAAACGCCCTCGTGAGCAACACGACTGACGGACAGTAAGCCACAGATTCCATGTACTGTATGTATACTCCGTGGACAGGAAAGAAAAGAAAGAAGATCCTCGCCCGCGTAAATAATCATGTCATAACGCCCGAACCGACATGCCGTAATATCCCGGAAGGAAAACTCGCTGCAATCCCCATGACCCCCAAGGGCAACAGGAAAAAAGAAACCCCCCCCCCCCCCCCCACTTTTTTTTTTTTTTTTTTTTTTTTTTTTTTTTTTTTTTTTTTTTTTTTATCTGATAAGATCCCTCTCCATGATTCGCTCAGCGAAGCCCAAGATAGTCAAGAACAAAGTCAAAAAAAGATATACATCGAACATGCATACACCGACGTCATAATCCTATGGTCAGGATAACGAACGAAGGAAGAGAGGGGGATTCTACTCCTGCTCGTCGTCCCAGCCCTCCAGCTCGGCCTTCTCCAGCTCGGCCATCATGGCGGGCTCGAAGACCGTCTCCTCCCGGCCGGGCACGCTGGTCTTGCTCTCGCGGAAGACGGGGCCGATGCAGTCGCGCCAGCGCTTGCGGCGGTCCATCAGGGTGCGGGCGACGTCGCCGATGGCGGGGCGGCCGACGCCGGCGGCGCTGGCGACGTGGCTGCCTGCGCCGGCCCCGCCGGCCCCGCCGCCCGCGCCGGGCCGGTGCTTGGCCTGGGAGCCCTTCTTGCTCTTGCCCAGGGTGCGGGTGCGCTTGAGGTAGGCCTGCTGGACCTGCGAGTCGAGGTCGTCGTGGATGGTCATGTACTCCTGGTGGGCCATGCGCTCGCGGGCGATGTCGAGGAGGCGGGTCTTGCGCGCGCTGTTGATGATCATCTGCTTCTTGAGCTCGCTCTGCAGCAGGCGCAGCCGCTGCGCGATGTCGTCGTCGTAGTGCGCGTCGTAGTCTGGGTTGTCGTCGGCCCCCAGGAACCCCACGTGCCGGAGCTCCGCCTTCAGGCGCTCGTCCAGCTGGGCGTGGTCGAGCTTGGCGGCCGGGGTCTTGAAGCCGTTGGGTGAGGCGTCCGGAAAGGCCGTGGCGGAGGCGAGGGGTTTGTTGTTGGCGTCGGCGTCGGCGGGGGCGCTGCCGCTGCCGCTGCCGTTGGGGAGCGGGGGAGGCAGGGACGGGTGGTCGAGGTCCATGGAGTCGCCGAAGCCGTTGAGGCCGTTCGTGGTCGTCGTGCCGTCTCCGTTGGTGGTGATGTTGGTGTCGTCGGGACTCGAGCGGTGCTCGTAGCGGAGGAGGGAGTAGAGGCGGCTGACGAGGGGGCCGACGGATACTTTGTCGGTCTCGACGGTTTCATCCGTGAGTTGGTCGATGTTGCCGCGGCCTTGGTTGAGCGGGAGACGCTCTTTGTCGCCGTTCGCTTGGTCGCTATTGCCGAGCCCGTCTTCTTCGGCCCACGTCTCCGCGTAGTGTTTCTTGCCGCGTCGGGGCATGATGAAAGGGCTTGCTCGGTCGCCCTGGGACTGTTAGTTATGGTTGGCATGGCGCTGGGCGAGAGCGGGGATGTACCTTTTCCTTGAGGAATGCCATATCCTCTTCGGTCATCGGGCGGACGTAGGGGTCCACGTAGGCGAGGAATGTATTGGCGCTGACTTGGTTCGTGGGCTTGGAGTTGCTGAAGTCGCGGTCGGGCGGTACCCCGGCCATCATGTGGCTCAGATCGCTGCGAGGGAAGCGGTTGACGCTGTAGATGAACTTCTTCTCCTCATCGGTCATATCCGGCGTGACCTCGCGAATGTGATAAATGGTCGGGTCATCGAATTTTAGCGGGTTGGGACCGAACACCTGCACCTGAGGCACGGTGGGGGCGGGCTCGGGCTGGTGCGAGCTGGAGCTGTCATCTGAATCCTCATCGGAATCTTCGCCTTGGGAGCCCTTGGCGGCCTCAGCGGCCTCGCGGGGGGATTTGGGCGAGAGGGAGGCATCGTCGGAGGCGGCGTTCTTGGACTTTTTGGAAGCTGGGGATGCGGCTGGTCAGGTCAGTGATGATGCTCATAGCGACAGGAATGGGGGAGGGAAAAGGCGAAAGAACAGCAAGAGACTCACCTCCTTCAACTTTTGTCTCAGCGCCATCCTGTCGCGCCAGGCCATGCGCTCCATGGGCCAGAGGCCGATCCTCCTTGGAGCTGCTGCCTCGTTCCTTTCTCTTCTTGAGCTTGCCGCCCTTGAACACCTTTTCTTCATCCTCTTCGTCAGCTTCGCGCTTCATCTTCAGTCGGTCGCTGCCACCGCCCTCGCGATCGCCTGGCTCGGGCTCATCCGCCACTTCCTTGCGCTTCTGCGACAGCTCCCGGATGCCGGCATTGCACACGTCTCCCCGGGTCTCAGCCAGCTGACTGAGCGTCTTGAGGTGTTCCATCAACATTTCCAGCGACTTGGAATCGGGGATCGGCCCCACCCCGCCCATGCGCTCCAACAGCTCCCCATATTGTATCGAGGCGTTCATCATCAGCTTCGAGGCATCGTTGTCGAGGTAACTGTGGACGAGGCCGCCGGCGGTCGGGCCAGCACTGAAACTGGAGCTGGGGGTGGTGTTGCGACTGCGCGAGGGGCGCACTTCGCGATCACGCTCACGGTCCCGGTCCCGGTCCCGGTCCCGATCGCGGTCGCGGTCGCGGTCGCGGCCCTTGCCCTTGCCCTTGCTGGCGGCGGGCATGTTCGGATGGTGAGGTTATGGAGGTCGGTAGTGGAAAGCTGGGGTAGATGAGATGAGAACTGACCGAGGTCGGGCGGGCTAGTGGTCCATAATGTTTCACTCGGCGTATTGAAGCGTCGTAGTGTAGACGCTCGAGTTGGAGGGGTAACCGATCAGTTTTCGAGGTTGTTTAATTTTGATGGCGAGGTGGACTTGGTCTCTTGTACCAGTAACAGTCCCAATCATCTTGTAGCATCATTCCTGGGGAAGGTGACAGCACGTGAGAAGGAAGCAGCATGTGAGATCACGTGCCGTGGCTTAGTCAGAGTCGAAACGGATAGGCTCTTTCTCCTCACGTGATCTAACGAGAGTGCTTCGCTGATTTGGGATTAGTGCAGGGCCAATCAATGCCTTTCCCCCTTGGGATTAGTTGCCTATCATTTAGGTTGACAGCGGAGATCCATCATGCATCATAAAGATTCAAGGTTCCCAGTTCGAGAGAGCCAAAAAAAAATCCTCGTTGATCCTTCTTTTTTCTTTGTTTGGGGAGGGGAATGAGCTAACACGGCACATAAGAATATCCAAGATTGCATGAAGCGGCAGAAGCTGGTGTTGCGCCAATCGCCATAGAGATCAATATCTTTGTCGATAAGATTCTTGAGAGGATTTTCTTTACACGCTGACAGTGCTCGCAATGTGATTCTGTCCTCCTTCACGCCAGAAATTTGCATTCTATTGGCATGCAAGCAGAAGGTGTTTCCGACCATGTTTATTACCAATGCTGGCAAGCCCCCGACAATGGGTCTCGAATCTCGGGCTTCTAGTCTACAGTCTGCTGTTCACTTCGCGAAGCGCTGGAGTCTGTCTGGCATAGTTTTCGCATCGGAGACTCTCATCAGCTGCCCTAGACTGATTAAATACGTCAAGCAAGCTGGTTTGATATGTGCCTCCTATGGACTTCAGAATAACGCCCCTGAGAACGCGCAAGTAAGCACTTACAGGGCTACCAAATGACCCATCTCCTAGGTCATGATTTATCTCTGACTAAATATCTAGGTGTAAGCAGCAGCTGGTCTTGATATGCTTATGGTTGATAGGGTCTAACAGATCTCAGTCGCGTTGGGTGGAGGTGGAGGTGGAGGTGGGGTGTAATCTAGAGAAAGACCAGCGTCTCGGTCGATATTGATTGGCATTGTAGTGTACATTGTAGTGTATGTAGTGTACATTGTAGTGTAACTACAATGTAACTACAATGTACAGTAACGTGTTCCGTAGTTACAAGTGGTACCTTACACCGCCCTTCAGCGCGGATCTGGCCCTCACCGCCCCGAGATAGAGACTCCATCTACCTAGTACGGAAGAGGTTAGTCGTGGTTTCAAAAAACTACTAGAGGCAGTGGCATCAGCTGTTCGGGAACTCGTTCATTCATCCCATCGATCTATCATCTATCAATCTATCTATCGGTCAACCTATCCATGATGTAGCTGCAGAATGACCCGCAAAACAGCAGAAGATGATCCCATCTAATGTCGAGCTCGATGTTTGCGGTCCTACATTTCATGGCAGTCAGCCTCCGCAAACGTCTGCTGCAAACAGGACCGATCGGCAACCAGGTCACCCCCCAAACCACCCGCAATGAGCATTCACACGCAGAGCTGGGGAGCTGAGACAGCCCAAGAACCTCGGAGCCCTGCATGACTTGCCCCTGCAGTTCTGCAGCTCTGCAGCTCCATGTCCGATGCAGTAATTTCAGCAGCAGCATTGCAATCCTGTCACTGACGGGCAAATCCGACCCATTTCCCTCAGTTGCCCTACTGTCAGCATTCCTCCTGGCTATCGGCCTGGACACTGCTTGCATTCTTTCTTTCACAGTGGCCAACATGGATACGAATCTCCTACGCCCCGCCTAGCCAAACCCGGCACACCATGTTGGCTGTGCTGGTTGTCTTTTTAAGTCGCTAGATCTCCCCTTCGAGTGGGCGGTAGGCCCCCATGCGATCACCTTCATCATGAGTAAGTGTCTCAGCACCGGGAAAAGGTATGCATCCTGGGTAAGGGCTGCGGCTAACTCACTTGCTCATAGCTGCAAAATCACTTACCACGTTCACGGAAGTCTTCTTTGCCAATCCGGGGCAAGCAACTAACGCAACACCGTCAGTAAATGTAGGTTTTCTGTCCGAGTCCCCAGAAACCGCGGAGGAGAAAAGACTGACGGATGTGAAAACGCCCTCAGAACAGCGCCGCGTTCTCCTTAAAGCTCGATCATACTGTTCAGACACTGTCAAGAAAAGGCGCCCCTGGCAGAGGCCCAATTGAAGGATTTCTCTTCGTCCCGAGCCTCGATGCCGCCGACGCGTGCAACAATGCCACCGCTGCATACGTTCCTGCCAATGTGACCCGCCTCGACGATATCACCCCGCTCGGGAACCGCAAGATCGGCCTGGCGCCCTGGATCAGTGTTGACTGCACGCGAGCGTTCCTCAACGCCTCGCAAGATGCTGGTACCGATGCGCTGGTATTCTTTCAGCCCCAGAGCGATGACGCTCAACCACCGCCGGCAAGAGATCCAACATGGTCCTTAGGGGATGAAGACGACTGGAAGAGCACAAACAAATACCCGGTGTATGCGATACCCGGGCCGGCGGGTGTCACCCTGATGGAGAGGCTATCGTTGTACGGAACTGTGAACAACCCTGACGGTGGGTTTCAGTCCGATTACCAGTTAATTTCCGTAATTGATATAGGTGGGTCGTCCCTGCTGCTGGATGGTATCGGGTAATTGGTCCTAATGTCAAAAACCAGAAAGCACAAGCCAAACCATGCCTAGTCTCTGGGGCTTCATTTTAGCTATTTTGGGAACAATCTTCGTCTTGAGTGTGGTCCTGCTCGTGTTCTACCAGCTTGTACAAAGGCGCCATCGACAGACGCTTCAACGGCGCATGGAGAGCGGGGATGTAGATCCGGAGCATCTGGGGATGCATCAGCTGCGAGTCCCGCCGGATTACTTGGATACGATGCCAATATATGTTTATGGAATCGAGGCCAATGCTGATCACGACGACGAACCCGAGGAACGGCCTGCTATAGATATAGCCCATTCCCATGCTCATCCCGCTTCAATGGGATCTGCAGAAACGATCGTCGCCAACGTCAAAGCCGACCACCGTGACACCCCACCCCAATTCTCCTCAGAAACAATCGTACTCAGACCAGAACCCGCCAGGTTGAAGGAAGTCGAAGACAGAGCCGCATCTATTCACTCCTCCAGAAGCGGTAGCGGCACTTACTCCCCGCCGCAGGTGAATGACAGATGGCACAAACATCGACTAAGCCGATCACAGACGACCTGCGCGATCTGTCTGGACGACTATGTGCCGGGGGAGTCCACCGTGCGAGAACTACCATGCGCACATATCTTCCACCCGGATTGTATCGACACTGCATTGACCCAGTCCAGCAGTCTGTGTCCACTGTGCAAGAAGAGTGTACTGCCAGTTGAGCGCTTTCCTGCGCCAGATATTCTTGTGCAGATGGCAAGAAATTGAGATGTGGGGTTGATCAAGAACCTTCCTCCAACGTCCTATGATCGCCCTGGTTTTATTGCAAAGGTCTGGGGCTCAAACAAGCTCTGTGTCCATCTTTGTTCAGTGAATGGCCGAACAACATTTATCATGACTCCCGCGATCAATGGATCACGTCGCATGAAGTTGATGGTACTGAAACTTGCATGTGACAATCTGATATCGTCAATCTTCCGATTGCCTACCAGTGCAATCCACAAGCTCACCACCACACTTCGCGCAACATAAGGAACAGAGATCTATGAGCGAGAGACAAGGCTTCGCCACGAAACAAACCAATAGCTCAACCTATGCCATGGTTTTGGCAACAAGAACAACGGAGCCACGATGTCTGGGATAGCGACTTTACAATTCCAAGGCTGTTCATTCTGTCTCTCTGTTTGAAGGAGCTTCAAGCGTTCTCCTTACGACGTATGCATCGGCCTCGTGAGGGGCTTAGGCACCATGAGCGCGGGTTCAACAGTGTGGGCATACCAACACCAGTGACGCGGCAGCTTCAACGTTCCGGGTCCCAGGATTGTTACGCCAACCCTCTCATCGAGTTTCCGCCCCGTCTGCCAACCTAATACATACCATCTGTGGTACAAGATTTAGAGTGGGACTCGCCCGAGATTTGGAGCTAGCTATAGTAGTGGTTGCAGACCGCCGCGAGCGTACCCTTTCAGAGGTTGACTACTCCACTATTGGACTGGCTGAGCCGAGCATGGAGATAGAACAGCTAGAGATCACGAATCGGAATGGAGATGATGGGTGTAGGGACCGGGAGCAGTGCCGGAAGGGCTTGTGTTCGCGCAATGGATGCTCAAGACGGATGGATGTATTGATGGATTCTTGTACAGTCCACGGTGCGAATGGAGGGGCCGAGCCACAAGACTGTAAGCGCGCCGGGGTGCAGCCAAGCCTTAAGTGGTAGTAGTAGTAGTAGCAAAGCAGCCGAATCCAAACCCAATACACCACACACATCATGAAAGATACAATATGCCCTGTGGTTTGGATTTGTTAGACTGTGAGGCATAGCAGGAATCTTCCGCCTACTAGAGACTCTAGAACCAATACTATATCTTTTCCTCAGCATACCAAACATCCCGAGCAATCGTCTCCGTAGCGAGGTAGGTCATTTGTCTACGATCCAGCCGGAGGACATTACGTTGCGCTGTAGGCTGTGTCGATGGGTATGTGTACAGAGTCCACCACCTAGCAAGCAGCATATAAGATAAGAAAAAAAAAAAAGGGGGGGAGGGGGGCTGACCTAAGACTAAAACGCCCCTCGTCTCAACTGAGACACAGCTCACAGAATGTATGCACCAAACTACATACAAACCTCACTGATTACATTTGAGCACTTGCAATTCTGGAAGGAAAATCAGCCCTAAGAGCAGGTCAGTCATTGAATGCAGCCAGCTCTTATCTTGTCACGAATAAGCATCCCCAGCCCATGGTACTGGACTGGATAGAGGCTACATACAGATCACTGGCATACAACGAACTACTGATAGGGTACTTTTGACTACTTCTGCACATTACCAGTCATACAATCACAACATCAGTCAATTTAATTCTTCGAAGAATCATAGTCTAACCCGAGGAAAGAACCCCATCTCTTATCTCCCTTCCCCATACAGGATGAAGGCATTTCCGCTTGTACCCTGAGCCTAACTAATCACAGAAACAGAAACCCTCGGCAAGGAGAGACGCCTCCATAAAGCATAGATCACACAGAATAGGTAATGGAAAAGGAAACATTCCATGCACAAGTCAACTTCCCTTGCATCCTTTCTGTTTGGTATCAAAGACAATTTGCAGAAGCGTCTTCGAGCATGAGAAGTTGACGTTGCACGGGGGAAAAGACAGAAATAATACAATGAACGAGGAAACTGCCCCAAGCAGCATATCTTGACATCATGGTCTTAATCCCCAGCCTAGAGAAGAATGTCAAGTCACTGTGCTGTCAGGTCATCAAGGCCGAGTCTATTATTAAGTATCCGCACTAACGATATGTCATGATTCTTTCTTTTGATCCGTTGCGCATGATTTCTATCTCTTGTAAAGTCGCGTCAGGAAACGAGTGTACAAGTGTAAAAACAGGGGAATAGAACTGGCGAAAAAAAAAGAAAAAAAAAAAGTCGGAACGAGCATATAGAGTCCAGGTTGAGTACATGACAACCCCGAAAAGGTGGTCTCGATGCAGAATTGCACATTTGAGTCTCAAAGACCATGGTGAAATTCACAATAACACAGAGGTGGCAAATTGTTCTTCAATGTACCGCGACAAATCCACGATTTAGACTCATGAGAGTTGCGTTGCAATTTCAAGAATTGAGCGACAAGCCCTGAAATCGACTCATCCACTCATTTTGGGGGTGCATACGGGAGGATCCAGCGCTTGCACCAGTGCCTGCCGCGTAGTCGACATATCCCGAGTCCAAGGGATTATATCCGCTAGGTGAGTAAGGAGAGAAAGGGTCCGGAGACGCGTGTCCCCCAAGGCCGGACTCTGGCGCCCGGGAGGACGGGCCGAGAGATTGATAGGGCTCCGCGTACGCACTGCGGAGCATGCCTAGCTGGCCATCTCGCCCAGCATCGTGGCCATCTCGGGCAGAGCCATACACTCTACCATCGTGCTGGTGCGAGCGATCTGTCTGCGTATCATGGCTGTAAGCCAAAGGGTTTGGTGCCTGAAGACCTGCACTTGGAGGCGTCACAAAAGAGGCAGGGTTGATGGCCGACATCCAAATTCGAGTTTTGTAAATCTTGAAGAGATCGGTCACCAATGAGTTGAAGTTGATATAAGAATCGGCGAAGTAATAGAAGGTGAGCTTCTTCCAATCCCTACGAGAATTAGTATCCAGGGTACAGTGTTGGGCAGGGTCGACTTACATCTGGAATTCAGCATCCAAGATCTCCATGTTGAGCCGATGCTCTGCCACTTTCTGCTGACAGACACGTTTGGCCTTCGCTTCGTTCCCTTCCTTGTCACGAAGCGTCAAAATCTCGTGGTTTTGAGCGAGCCTCTTGATCAGCTTAGGTTTGATGTCGGCAGTGGAGTCTTGAATGCCATGTGAGCCATGAGGGCCCATCCCGCCGATGGCGCTTCTGTTGTTCAGGCCCGGCACACTTCCAGGGGGGTTGACCACACTTGCCGCACCGTTCTGGCCCTGTCGAGAAAACATCATCAACCACTTATAATGTTCTTCCGCATACTGCTGCTTGAGCTCCCGGGCTTTTTGCATCGACACATTGGCATGTTGAATGGTGCCAAGATCCGTTCCACGATCAGCTTCGACGATGACGAGGTCGCCTGGTTTCACCTGAAGTCCGGTGTCCTCCTGGATATAGAAAACATCTGCCCGATGACATTTGAATGTGACGATATACAAAAGCTGATTCTGATGCGCAAGACCCGGCTGATGGCGTCCGTAGGCGTTCGGCATTGTGTATGCTTGATGAAGGGAAGTCGCCATGGAAGGCCCCTCGGCACTGCGGAGAGCCTGGTCGCGAGCGAAATAGGATTCTGCAAATCGTCGAGCTCGTAAATACTCTGACTCCATTTCATGCTCCTCGGGGCGAGGGGCCGCATGAAATTGTGGATACTCACGGTTCTGGCCTTGCAAATTGGACAGAGGGCCATCAAAGTCCTCTTCCCGGTCTCCCAATCCGGATCTTGTGCCCGGGGCTGCCTGTGGCTCGCCCGAGATGGACCCATGCCGAATAGGTATATCCGCGAATGAATGGCGTCGGCTCTGGGGGATTTCGGAAAAGCTACCAAATCCGAGGGAGGTCTGCCAATGAGCCTTGCGAACGTTTTCGAGAGCACGATTCTCGTAGTTGGGGTACTGTTTCTCCAAGTTGATCGAGTGTTCGGACATTCTCCGGCGGGGACCGCCATGAAGGTTGTTGTAGCCAGGGATGTCCCCAACTTCGTCCAGGTCCTCCACAGCAAGATCGGTCTCCTCCGGGACACTGCCACGAATACGATGCAAGTTGTGGATGCCATTTCCAACCGCATAGCCACTAGCCGCGGATGTTGTGGACATGGCACGGTCTCTGAAAGGGTTGTCAATTTGGCCAGCGGCTTGACGCAGGAGAGCGTTCTCCCTCGAAAGCTGTTCGATTGTGCGGGCTTGGTTGGCGGTATAATTGCTGAAACTACCATCCGAGCCATCCGGACTTCCGGTCTCGTCGTCTTCATCCTCGCGCACACGTCCGAGAGTAGCAGGATCATGGCCAAGCTCACCAAGAAGGCTGGGACGAGACGACCGGTGTTGGAGGGAGGTGTATTGGCCGCCATTGCGGGCTCGTCCACCAGAGTAGGGAGAGGCGGTCTTATTCGCCATGAGACTCAGATATTCAGGGTCCAACTGGCCGACGGAATATGACTGTGAGCGGTAAGTCTTGGGAGTCGGATGGAGAGGAATCGAGAACGGAATTGCAGCCTCTCCCGCGGTTGTACGAGTAGGGCTCAGTAGCTCCTCCGTGAAGTAGTTAGTGGCGGTGGGTGGATTAGACATAGTCGGCGAAGGGATGATCTCGGTAAGGCGGGGCGGTGGCTCCTTTCGCGACTCGGTATTCCAGATACCAGTGCCCCAGGCAAAGGTACTATTCCCAACATTGTTCCAGCCCATGGAGCTACCAATCCCAGGACTCGTGCTGCTGGGCCATCCCGCTTGGTCGGTAGCTGGGCTGCTTGGGATGGAGGCGCCCGAGGACAGAGGAAGGCCGGTCAGGGAAGCTTTCCGAGGAGCAATAGCAGGAACCTCATTCAGCCAAGAGGTACGACGAGCAGGTTTCGCTGTTGGAGCAGTCGTAGGCGCAATAATATTGTGGGAATGATCTCCATCATCATCTGAAGAAGCGAGAGCTTCTGAATCTGGAGTTGAGCGACGAACACCGAGGTGGGTCTTCTCCAGTCTAGCAGAGACATTGTTTGTCGGCGTTGGAGAGGCGACCAACTTAGGGGTCTGAGGGGTGGGTTTGGTCGATTGTGCAGCCATGATTTTTTATTTTCTGTAGGCCTGTGTTAGACGTAAAGGCTGTCTGCCGTCTGATGAGCAATGAAACCGGACGAGACGAGCACTGCGCATCGAGATTCTGTTAGCAGGGAACAACATCGCCTGAGCTTAGAGGATTCGACTGCTCGGATTGGACAGAATGAGACGGAGTTGAATGAACAAATTGGTAGAAAGACCAGAAGGTCAATTGAATACTTGCAGCAACCGTTCAAACATTGGTGCAAGTGAATACGAACAAAGGCAACTTACCAAAGTTGATAAAACTGACGTCAGGGAGCAAGGGATATTGGCCCCCGCAATGAAAAAGTGTGGGGTATGTCCCTAATCGAGCGTTAGTCGAAGGCGAAAAAAATGGATGGGATCTGTAGTCACCTGAACCGGGCTGGGACTCGCTTCGGATAAAAAGTAAATACAAATTCGCGAACTCTATTAGGAGCACAAATATTCTGCCCGAAAATACTAGCTCTCACGAAGAATAGATAAGGCTGACCTCCTGTTCTGTCATATGACTAATTAGTAAAGTTTGTTCTGACAACAGGCTGTGAGAAACCCATCCATGGCAAAAATCCATGATAGAAATAGGAATAAGAAGTGAAGTGAATAAAGACTGAGGGAAACGTGGGCGACATGAATAGGAAGTCAAGAGAGTAAGGCTATATAGGTGAAGCTCATGTAAGCTGGGGAGCAGCTGCCGGTGGCGACTCCGGAACCCATTGAATCGGGCAACCACTTTTGGATGTCCCCACATCAGGAAGGTAAGACCGACCGAACAGGCCCGAAGGCAAGCTCAACTCACAGCTTGCTCTCGTGTTGTGAATATAATCAAGTCACAAGCTCGGGTACATCGGTGCAATCCTCTTTCACTGAATTGTCCAGACCGAGCTGTACAATGAACGGTTGGAGGATAACCTCATACACTGGGAGCGGACCACTTTCAGTGTTGAGTTTGCGCATAACAACCGTCCATTAAACGCCGGAGTCTGGATCTTTCAGAGAGAGAAAGACTGATATACACCGGTATGACCGTGGTTTAATAGGAAAAAGAAAAGAAGAAACCGGGGGGGGGGGGCGAAGTCTCATGCGCAAATGGCACGCGATGGCGATCGCTGCGAATCCTGGCAACATACCTTGGAGTTCAATGAGCCCAAGTTCAATTCGAGACCGAAACCCGTATCGCCGACTGTCCCAGACAAGAGTAGATCGCAATGATTCGTGATCGCGTCTGTTGGCGCATCCCTCAGATGAGCACATATCCGAGATAATAGACGTAGCCACATCCGACTTACCAGTCTATGTAGAAAACGAAACTTTTCTTTATGTTCTATCCAATAAAAGCAACGCAGCAATTTCCCGACCGAGTTATTGTTTCAATGACGATGTAGAGATCGTGCTTCGCACGAAGCGACCAGGCTTCAATCTAGACGAGAGGATGATATGTGAATCGGCGCTGTGCGACCGGTTGCAAGAGAAAGGATGTATGTCGCAAGTCGCACGAGACGGATCGACGGATATTTTTTTTAATATGTGCTTATTTGCCGTTGCGGATGCGTTCGCAGTCTGAAGTTGGGCTATAGTTCTGGCCGTGGCGCGAATCTGGTCTATGTGGAGGATGAGCCTCGAGTCGCGACGGGAAGGACCACCAGGTGCGCGAGATCGGGGATGGGTTGTATGACCATAAGACGAATGACGTTGAAAAGCAAACTGGCTCCAGTGATTCTAGGCAGATTGCCCTAGGAGCAGCGCATTTTGAAACTGATCACGGCAGCGAGGAAGCGGCAAGCGTGAAAATTGTAGCAAGGGAACTATTTGCTGACTCCGCTTGAATTAGCACGTTTCGAAGGAACGAAGGAACGGTTTCTGGGTCGGGCGAAGTGAATGGAGGAAGAGGAAGAATGACGGAGAGAATGGTGATGGTGAACGACGTACCGAGCGCGGAGCGGCGTAAATTGCACAGACGTTTGGAGGGGATAAAGTGGGAAAAGCGGGCTTCTGCAACGTTGCTTGATCGATGACGATCGTCGGGGGGAATGTGTGGAGTGAGGTGGTGCTGGTGTGGTGGTGTGACCGGAGGTACCTTATCGTTCAGGGCGGGAAAGGAAATCAAGAAAGGGAAGATTGGAGGACAACAAAGTTGAAATAAGAAAGGGGGGAGGGAGAAGAAGAGAGATGTAAGAAAGAGAAAGAGGAGATGTGGGAATTATCAGGGTAGAAGATAAAAAGAGGAGAAGGGAAGAGAGGTTGTACAGTCGTAAGTTGCGTAAGTTGTAAGTGGGTTGGGGTCAGGATGCGAAGGGGAGAATAGTGCAAGCTAAAGGGAGGGAGAGGAGCTTCTTCGTTCGACTTGAAATGGACCTCAGGCCACTTGGACTGGAACACGAAAGGAGGAGGCGACGGCGACGGAGGAGGAAGAAGAGGGAAGAGGAGAGGACGAGCCACGGGTCGGGGGAACAGCCCAGCAGAAAGTGGCGCAAAGTGAGTGGTCAAGAAGCAGCTAAAACTGCTGCTAAGTACTAGAGGCCGGAGGGAGTTTAGTTCAAGAGTCAGTCAAGTCAAGTCAGGGTAGGGATGGATCATGGATGGGTGGGTGGATGATGAGATGAGATGAGATGCGATGCGATGGATGGGATGGGATGGGATGGGATGGGATTGTCCTTTTGCTCCTTCCTTATGTCTAGTCATCTGTTCGCTTAATTGTCTATTCTCTTCATTTCTTTCTCTTTAGTATTTACACCTTTCCTCTACCACAGTCGTCATTCTTCAAGTCAGATCTGGTTCCATTATATGATTTTCTTTTCTGCCTCGGTCGCGATCTCCATTCGAATCAGACCCAGCTTGAGGATGATGGGCCGATACTTTTTTTTCTACAGCTCCAAGCACACTAAACCACGGCTAAGGGGCACCCAGCTCGCTTTGGGGCGGGGTAGCAAATCGACGGGAGTCTAGATACCTTCTGGAGCCAAGGGCCACACGGGAGGGGAAACAATGACTGTGACCGAGGCATTTGGTCGTGACGGATTGGCTTTCCGGGCGAGAAATTGATTGAGTGAGCAGGAGGAAAGAATAAGCAGCAGCCCATCAGAAAAAAAGAGCAGAAACAGAAACAGAAACAGAAAGCAAAAGCGAATTCCGAGTTGATGGGAAAGGGAAAGAAGGTAACATGACAGGCAGCAAGCAGTACAGAAGCTCGGCCATCGATGGAACGCCCGCAAGTGGGCCGGGCGGGCCCCTCCAGCAACTAACATCGATCGCCAAATGCTCCGGTCATTATTATTTCTTCTCTGTAACCCCAAGCAAAAGTATGTGCGCGCACACCTTCTTCGGTGACTTCCCTCCTTCCATCCTCCTTCTTCCTCTTGCTCACTTCTCACATAGCCCTTCTCTTCACGATCACGACACCTTCACGACATCTTTTCAACATCAATCGGAACTCGGCCAGACAGACCAGCAGCGGGCTACGGTTGAATCTGGATCAACCGTCGTTGAGATTCCTCAGCGGAACTAGCTACGTGCGAACCAGAACGATAGCCTCTTCAGATAGCGTGGACCGAACGGATTGTACACAAATGACACGGGCTAACCAAACTGTCCTACTCAATTGGGTTCGAGGTGAACAAAGAACCTGTCCCCGCGCTTATGCCATCACCCCGAGCCAGCCAAACCGCATCTTACATCAGTGTGGCCGGTAAGGAAGAAGAGAATAAATGACATGGTGCAGCAATGCAGAATCCTCATGCATGCAATAAGACGAGCGATGGTATTATTGCAGTATTTAGAATACTCAGATACAGGACTTTCCAACAGAGTTCATCCGCCCGTCTGCCCAAGAAAGGACCCTTCAGGGGGGGGGGTTCAGGACCGGTTGGGTATCATCAGGGACAACTCGTCAACGTCATTCTGGCGTCAAGTTTCACAAGCATGAGAGCTTTAGGAAAAAAATAAAAGAAATGTGGTTATGGAACCATCAGAGCCAGCAATCGACTGGGAGCTCCCTGCCCCTGGTTCAACCCTCCTCCTCTGCTATGCTATGAGTAAGTTAGCATTAGCTCCGTACAGTACGTACTGTACCTCTACCCACGTACTGACTAGAAATCACCTCCACCAGACATCAGCCGTGCCTGCGTTACATAATGACCACCCTACAGACGCCATGCGTCGGATTGCGGGGGGAGAATCGCCCTTCCAAGTGCTCCAGAGGTCCTAAATGCCCATACATGTACAAGCGCAAGTAAGGGAGGAAGGGAAGGGGGGCGGGGAGTGGCAATTCATTGGTCTCTCTAAGGCCCATGCAGGATCGCCTCCGTCCGAAAGTGCGGAGAGAGCTTTCCCGCTTTGAGAAGCCCCCCGTCAGCCCTCCGTCTCGTCTCGTCTCGTCTCGTCTCGTCTCGTCTTTTTGCCTTTTGCCCCCAGCATCGCATCAACTCAACTTTTCTCTCAGTTTCATGCCTCGGGTTTCATCCTCGCTCTTTCTTAAGTCCTGAACTATCGACAAAAATGATTCATGGACTATGGAACGTGGTGAGATGATGACAGTGGTGCAACAGAGTTCGCGCAAAAGATGAAAGAGAAATTGATAGTGAACCGGTCTCCATCCGTGGTTCTCGGGCTCGTAGGCTTTTGCGGCCCAGCCTCTCATAAGCGATGGGCTTGTTAGACTACTAGGTAGTAGACCCCGGTCCTGCCAGGCCAACTGGTTACACTTGCTCACTACGAGCTTCCAGTTTACACTCCACCCCACTCGGGCGAGATGGAAATGGAATCAAACACAACTCACCTTTCCCTCTTATCCAACTGGTTCGGATTATCAGAATGCGCAACCCTCCGAAGTCCGTTATTCCTAGTAGTATATGGCGAGAGAAATCTACAACCCAACCTGAACCACCACCTCAACCACAACCCAGAGTCAGGTGAAAAGCTCGCCACACCCTGTTGTACAGTACCTACTGTGTGGCTTTTCCTGTCGCGCCCCGCAACCCATGGCATCCATACTGCCTCCCAGTGCCAGCCAGCCAGCCAGCCAACAAAATCAAAAAAAAGCTATAATATGACTCAAAAGCCGCCAGGTACCACCGCCGTCTCAATCAAATAAGGTAGGGTGGATGGTGTAGTAGTGTAGTAACGCACGCCTCCCTCCGGCTCCGAAGCGTGGCAACTTTTCCATCTCTTTCATTTCTTCCCCCAAAGGTCCGGTAAAAATGTCCAGACCACAGCAGCCAGCATCCTGCTGACGGAAGGAGCATGAGCGTTGAAGCACCAACCTTGACCCCCTCAATGACCATATCACACCGAGTCGAGCTTCATTGGCGGGCGAAACCTGCCAGAACACTTTCCTACCCGTGACTACATTGTGTCCACCCTTTTTTTTTTTCCCAGGGTGATCCCAAACCCCCAACCCCAACCAACTCTCATTTTCATTTCGATTTGAGAATGCCATTGACTA